>NC_046172.1:68755278-68904792 GCF_011064425.1 Rattus rattus
TGACCCTGGACTCTGACCTCATAGGTAGCAATGAATATCCTAGTAAGAGCACCAGTGGAAGGGGAAGCCCTGGGTCCTGTTAAGACTGAACCCCCAGTGAACTAGACTTTTGGGGGGAGGGCGGTAATGGGGGGAGGGTTGGGAGGGGAACACCCATAAGGAAGGGGAGGGGGGAGGGGGATGTTTGCCCGGAAACCGGGAAAGGGAATAACACTTGAAATGTATATAAGAAATACTCAAGTTAATAAAAAAAAAACCCCAAAAAAAATAAAATAAAATAAAATAAAATGTCTTTTAACATAAGAATGGATACAGGAAATGTGGTACATTTATACAATGGAGTATTACTCAGCTATTATAAACAATGTCTTCATGTAATTCTGAGGCAAATGGATGGAACTAGAAAATATCATCCTGAGTGAGGTAACCCAATCACAAAAGAACACACATGGTATATACTCACTGATAAGTGGATATTAACTCCAAAGCTCTGAATATCCAATATAAAATTCACAGACCATATGAAGCTCAAGAGAAAGGAAGATCAAAGTATGGATGCTCCAGTCCTTACTAGAAAGGGGAACAAACTATTCACAGGAGAAAATACAGAGACAAACTGTATAGCAGAAACTGAAGGAAAGGCCATCCAGAGACTGCCCCACCTGGGGATCCATCACATATGCAGTCACCAAACCCAGACACTATTGCGGTTGCCAAGAAGTACATGCTGACATGAGCCTGATATGGATGTCTCCTGAGAGGCTCTGCAAGATCCTGAGAAATACAGAAGTGAATGCTCACAGCCAACCATTGGACTGAGCACTGGGTCCACAAGGGAGGAGTTAGAGAATGAACTGAAGGCATGCTTTCAAACTATGAACAGGAAAGATCTGTGGTTGATGATATAAATAAGACAACACAGGAGAATACACTGATTGAATATGAAAAACATTTTTGACAACTTGAAAGCTGTTTCTCTTAACTAGTATAATGGTGTTTGCTGCCATTTTTCTATGTCATTACATATTCATATATCTAAAAAGGCAAAATCATGTAGCAACATGCTTCTAAATTAATACAACAGGGACACATACCAGTATAATATCTACAAAAATATCACTTTTGTTAGGAGTAGAATGTTAAAAGGTCAATGTTTTTCAGTATGGAGACTGTAAAATTATCTCTGAGAATGCATACAACTGAGATGGTTTTGTAGGTGAAGGACCTCACTGCTAAGCTTGATGACCTGAGTTTAATCTAATCAGTTGAAGGAGAGAACCAACTTCCTTAAGGGTTCCTTTGATTACCATTCACACATTGTGGTATGCCTCTCCTCCCAAAGAAATAAAGAAACACCAAACAAATAAAAGATTTATTATTTTACTACTATACATCATCTGTTCAGAAATATAGCTAGCAAATACCATAAAATGGTATTGATTCTTTTTGAAACAGATATTTATTATCAGTGTGTTTAATCCAAAACATTTAATTTTTTAAGATATATGAACCAAATTAGGACTGTTTAATTTCTAATTTTCTTTAAAGGTTTCTATTTGGCAGCATGACAAACACCCAATTAGAAATATAAGCATGAAATGTATTTATGCTTCTTAAATACTTCATTATTTTGACACCATGGAGTTTGAGTAGAACTATGTTTTGCTATTTAATAAATATAAATCATATGATGACACAATTGAGACAATGTGATTTTATGATTATTCATTCAAGTCTAAAGTGGCTAGACAATAATTTATTATTTCTTAGTGCTTGTTTAATGTTAGTTTACATAGGAATGCAAATAAGGTAACTATGTGATATCAGAAGTTGTTACTATAAACACATCTAAACAATTCTTTAATTATGGTAAACATTTTATTTTACTTATGAGAACTGGAGGCTTGAATAATTTAATTAGTAGATGTATGCTCTTGTCAGAGTTGTCTGGAAGTATTTTAAATGTGTTCTTTTTGTGTTTGAACACTGGAAGAGTAACTGATTTTATCTAAGATATAAGTCTAAAGTTTTGTTTCATAGGTTACAAAGAATGCAGTTGTCTGAATAAAATAAGCATAATTCACTGTGCTTATCAGGGGATATTTTCTTAATCTTGTAGGCCAATTAAGACATTTGATTTAGTCGTACATGTTCTTAGATTTCTGTCCTGCCTACTGGAATTGATAATTTTAATATTATCCCTTCACTCCCCCTAAACTGAACTTTTGGCTTGCCTCACAGCAAAGTTAATAACAAGCCTTGATCTAATTTTCAACTGTAACTAACTTGCCACCCCACTGTGTACTCAATCTGTGTAAGTTTAACCTGACTTTAAAAAAACAGCCAACAGTGTAACAGCAAACTTCACTTGCCTAGGATTTTCCCCGCAATAAGCTTTTGTAACCTACAATATAACAGAGCTTTAATCTTTTGTTATGTACTTGTCCATTCCTTTGATCTAGAGTAGAATGTGTGTGTGTGTGTGTGTGCACGTGTGTGTGTGTTGTTGTTGTTGTTAATCAGTTGCCAAAAGCAGCCAACAGGTTATAAAACAAATATCTGCCACAAATATTGAGAGAAACCTTGGATATAACTTGCAGTATTGTTTAGTAATCTGGGTCAGTTATGTAATTAAAATGACTTCTTCTCATGTAAACAGTTAAGAATTTCTATAAAGAATCTTTCATTCCTTTTCCATGCCATTTTTTCTGTGCTGTTCAATAAATGCATATCAAATCCCTTTGTTGAGGGCATACAGAGATGAGAAGTAGATTGTTCAAGTTTGGGCTCATTCTTGGTCACATTAAAATAAGAAGAAGTTAGTATTTTTTATTTCTTAATGAATTATCTATTTATTTTGATGTCCTAGAGAAGAAATAGTTGTTAAATTAGTGAAGTTCCCATTTATAGAGAAATTTTAATCTAGTAACATTAGTGCTCTGGCAAGGAATCACATCCAAAGACCTTCTAGGTGTATGCAATCCAGGTGGAATTCAGGGACACCATCAGTACCCTTAATCCCTCTGGGTGGAATAGAGACCTTTAAACCCTTACGATGAAGTAAGTTAGTTTGTAGAAGAAAGGAGCCATGTTTGAAAGTGACATCTAGTTGAGGGGCAGACAAATTAAGGAATAAGGGAAAGATTTGACAGTCAGAGATAGAATATGCCCAACTCATGAGATCAGATCAGGAAAGAGATGTGACTTAAGAGATCAATGCAGAGAGAGTGGTGAGGGTAAGCAGACTTTTTTTTTAACCAGGATAGTGTAATATAGAGACAAATTGCAGAGAGAACAAACTAAACACAGATGAAGACACAAGAAGACAAAAATTAAATCTGGCGAATGAAAGTTTTACACCAATCCACCCACTCATCTACTCACCTTTTCATCTGTCTGACCTTCTTTCCTTCTCTCTACTCATCCATCCTTCCCTTCATCCATCCATCCAACCACCCACACATTCAACAAGCATTAATGTCCTACCTTGTAATACCATAACTAAATGTTAAAATTAGAGAAACTAATAGGAAAAAATGTCTCACACTTAGGTGAATGCAGTGTGATGAGCTTATTATCAGTATTATTTATATAGTATTATGTGACTACAAAGAACAAATTGACTAATTCTTCCTAAGGTTTTGGGCAAAATTTCAGGAAAGAACCAATATTTGAGATTCATGAATACTGGAGAGTGAAAAGTAACTAACAAAGCAGAGAAAGAAGAATAAGAAACCAAAATATAATAGAAAGGCCCAAAATGTTAGAACACATGGCATGCCAATGAATATGGGAGTATTTATAGTATGGCTAGTAATTCCCAAACAGGCAATCATAGGAGTTGAGATTGAAAGATTGATAAAATTTCCACAAATGTGTATGTAATGCTAAGGCATTATACTTCTAAAATTAACTTATATACATAGAAGCAGGGTTGTTAAAGTGATTTCTTACTATAGACCATGGTAGTACTATGGTTTTTTATTTATATCCAAAGAATACTATAACACATATTTTTATCTAGGGATATACATTCTAATAACATGTGAAATATTTCTTAAGCTATTAAGTTTATCCCTCACAAATAGTACAATATCTACAATTAATTTATCCCTCTTCAATACCTGCAATTAATTTAAGTTACTTACCACTGATAGATGTTGAATGGCTGGTGTATAATCAGCTTTGCGTTTCAGTGAAGAAGTCATTGTTTCAGGTTCAGTTGTAATTGGCTAAAAGCAAAGGTAAAATAAGTTTAAATACAGACACAAATTTGATACAAAAAAGAAACCATATTATTTATAGGAGGTCCAGACAGCTCATTTTTAATATTTCCATTAAAATGTCATATCATAAACACATATACTCTGGTATACATAAACAGTGCATGAAAAAAGGAGAACTTATATGTTAGGCATTATTCTGAGGGTTTAAGGGAATGTTAGCTCTTTAAATCCTTTTAACAACCTTATTATGTTATAGGTACAATTATTATAGATATGAAGAAACCAAGACTTGGAGAAGTAATTTAATCTGGTCAGTAATTCAGTTATAGAATTGAGATTTGTCCAAAGATGCCTAAAAATGGAATCAAACCTTTTAACACTAAATCAATTTAATAAATTTAAAAGTCTAAATTTAACAGCATCATGTGAGTTGATTTATTTGAGAATTTTTCTATAAAACATAACAATTAGCAGTTTCTATTTTAATGCGTTAGAAATATTAACTTATTTAGCATGGCTTAGTGTTACATTTACTTAAATGTATTAATGAGTATATTATACAAAATATAGTATATTGTCTTCCCTTGAACTTCTGAAAAATTGTTTAACTAGTATACTTAAAGTAGATTAGTAACTATAAATCGAAGTATTTTATAATCAAGAAAAATAGAAAATTTACATCAAGACTTAATCATGCATAAATAAAAACTTAACTGACAAACGAATAATGTGTTTAAATGACTAACTAAAATATTCAATCAAAGAAAAGCTCAAAAAATCATGGTCACAACTGATGATTCCTATGAAACATATAGGGGGAAAAATACCATAAATTTATTTAAATTAATTTTGAAACTGACCAAAAGTAAATTTTTCAAACTCATTTCTACACGGCCAGCTTTTGTATGACGAAGCAATATAAAGCTATGAACTAGTATCCTTAACTAATGTATGCATCTTCAACAAAATATTACCAAACCAAATAAAAGTTATGAAAATTTATTCCTGTGATCATAGAACTCATCCTAATATCCAAGGAGTTTAGGATGAATGAATCAATGAGACATATAGCTGTAATAAATAATAAAACCATATAATCATCTCTGTAAGTAAAAAAAAAAAAAAATCATATTTAATAAAATTGAACATAAGGATGATGAAAAAATTAGATAACAGAAGAATATTTCATATAATAAACATTCAAACTTAAGAAAAGAAACATAATATTAAAACTGAATGGAGGAAACCTAAATCTTTCTGCCTGTTTTAAACCTGGTATGTCCCAAGATGTATAAGTTCACCAATTTAATTCAACATACCACTGGAGTCCTAGTTTGTATAGTTAAAACAAACAAACAAACAAACAGAACATAAAAATGGGAATTTTTCCTAAGTCATATTGTCTCTATTTGTTTGATGGACATGTATTTATATATAAGAAGGCCAAAAAGCATTAGAACTAATACATGTGTTCTTATTTCAGTATTGGAGATTGGATTATAGAGCCTCATAATGTTGAACAATCAGTCTACCATTTTATCTACATTCCTGAACACTAAGATTAATAAATAATAATTCATTAAGTTACTAATATAACTAATACATAAAAATCAGTAGTATAACCATATGCAACTTATAATATTACAAAAATTTAACTATTTATGAATAGATTTAATGAAGGCACTGAAAGATTAGCAATATTAAAAAAATATGGTAGGTTGAGGAAAAGAACTGTGAAAATGCAAAAAATAAAAATATGTTATTATATTAATAGATTGGTTTCTTTTTTAATATGATGAAAAATATCCTAAAAATTTTTTATTGGAACCACTTTAACTCTAAACAATTAAATAATCTTGAGAAAATAGCAAAAGGGAGATATTACTACTTGCCACTATGGTAACCAAAACAGAACGATATGGACATAAAAAATAACAGTAAATGGAATAAATAAGTAACTAAGAAGTGAGTCTGTATGTTTACAACCCAAATGAATTTTGACAATCATAAAAACCCACATTATAAAAGTACAGTATTTTCCATATGTAGTAGAGGATGGGCCTTGTCCAGCATCAATGAGAGGGGAGGCCCTTTTTCCTTTGAAGGCTCAATTCCCCAGTGTAGGTGAATACCAGGTGAGGAGGTGGGGAGGGAGTATCCTCATGGAGGCACGGGGCGGGGGTATGGGATGAGGGTTTTCTGGAGGGGAAACCAGGAAAGGTGATAACATTTGAAATATAAATAAATAAAATATCCAATTAAAAAAAAGTATAGTATTTTCAGTAACTGATGAAAAATTTTATGTCTACATGTGGCTTAACATTACCCAACTCTTACTGTCTACTACTTCCAAAAACACGATCTAAAATAACTCAATATCTTAAATGTAAGGCCAGAAATCCATGAAAATATGGGAAGAAAAATGTGAGAAACATTTCATACAATTGTCAGGGCAAGACTTTTTGACTATACCTCAAAAGCATAGTAAATAAGGATTTCAAAAAGGCAAATGGTATTCTAGCAAATAAAAGCTGTTGCAAAAGTAGTCTCAGAGTAAAGAAATAACCTACACAACTGAACTGGTAAATATTTGAAATTATTCATTCAACAAATGGTGATATTAAAAATAAGGAGCTCAAAATCTCAGTCATATATAAACAAATAGCCCATTAAAAATGAGCATTTCCCCAAAAAGTTACTTCATAAAGGCATTAACATGGAAATATGTACAGAAAATATTCAATATTATTAATAATCAGAGAAATGAAAGTCAAGAACCAAAATGAGATATCAATTCACTTCAAACAGGTTTACTATCAGTGAGATAAATGACAACATGAAAATGCATAAATGGAAACCTTGAACACAGTTAATGAAAATGTAAAATTAGCAGAACTACATAGAAAGGCATATGGATGTTTGTAAACATACACAACACAAAAAACAGAAAAATAGAACTTTTTCAAGATCCAATCGTCTAAATTCCTCATTGTGTATCTAAAACAATGGAAAAAGGTAACGGCAAAGATAAACCTTCATCCTTATTCACTGTAGCACTATTAACAAAAGCTAAGAAATGAAAATAACTAATATGATCATGAATGGGTGTAATATACATTCCCCACACACACACACACACACACACACACACACACACACACACACACACACACAAAATGCAATTCTATTCTTTGGTAAAAAGAAGCTTTTATCATTTGTAATAACATGGTTATGAGTAAACATAATTATGTCAACTGAGATAAATTTAAACAAAGAATAACAAACATCTGATTTCACTCATAATTGAAATCCAAGAAAATGTATCATATGTAAAGAGAAAAAAACTTGTCAGCAGAGCTGATAAAAGAGAAGAGTTTAGAAGAGGATGACCAATGTGTACTAAGCTAATGTTAAATGGAAGTGGTTACTTGTGATGTGCAACTGCATATTAGGTACCTATAGTGATTATGCAATAGTGACTACATAGTTACTTTATCCTGTTTGCTATACAATTTGTGATGGAAATATTTAAAATCTAGATTATCACAAATTTTCAAATATATTAAAACGTTTTAACTCTAATCATCAAACCCTGCAATACATGAACAAAACATTTAATAGATGTATTTAGTTAGCATAAGGAATAGAGAAGTTCAATGCAAAATAATTATAACCTGAAAAAGTAGAGAGAAGATACTTGGGAGAACTTACTTCTTACAAATAAAATGAACTGACTGTTGCATAATGTAAATGGTTACTCAAATTTATCTGTTTTGTAATTATATATGTAGTTTAAGACAACAGAATTGAGGACAATGGTTTTGAATTCATCATAATTTCAAGAAGGTATTTTTTTTACGAGTGAAACTCTACATCTTGGTTTCTTCATTAATAAGATGCTATTAATGTTTTCCTCACATGGTTGGTGTTATATAATTGAATAAATATTATAAATAAAGTGTTTTATATAGGCACCACAAACCAACCTCTTTTTCACAATATCAAAAAGAACATTATTTAATTTATGCTTTGATGTATATCTATTTGGGAAAAAAGACATAAATTGTGCAATATAAACAATGTTGGTGGGGTCATTACTCCTCAAAATTCAAACATGCATTTGGAAGATTTAAACCCATTGTTTTAGGTGGATCAGTATAAATTTGACGGTAGTAGCATCGTAGTTAAGAATAACAAAGGAAATGATGGGATTAAGTTCATTGGTGCAGTGTCACTCAGCAGAATATAATTTTTTGGGTTTCATCATCCAGAATCACCCAAACAATAATACTAATTGAATTATTAGTTCCGAGTGTTTCATAGAACTGCTTATTAACAGGAATTCAAAGATAAAACCGAGTGTCAATTTATTAGAAACTATTGAAAAGTAAAATATCCTCTAATCAACAGAACATCTATTTTCTGATTACAATTTTAAACACATTTGATGAAATAGAAGTTCTGGCACTAATAATATAGCTCAAAGTTTAAAGCCAATGGAAAATATGTTCTCCATCGTGAAAATATATTTAGAACTAACCTATAAATACATGCAATTATATTATAGTGAGATATTTTTATATTACATGCTTCTAAAAATAAGTCTCTTATCTTTTCATTATTTTACCTTATCCTATATTTAACTTAATAACATAGTTTGAGTTGTTAACTGTTAGGCCTTCTACATATCTTTGGAAGTATAAGTTCTATAATAACTTGGAAATATGCACAAAAGATATATTTAGTTGTTCAAAATGAATACATTTGGGCAAAAAAGAATATTTACTCTTTTCATCATATAATTCTAAAAACTACTGAAAACCTGAAGTCACTTTATTTCATAAGAAAATTATTCAGACTTATGCTGTAGAATATTTAAAACATTGTTTACTGTACTATATATAAATACATAGTTTTATAAATTATATCTCTGTATATTAAGCATATAGCTTATGGTTATGTAGTATTATCAGCATATATATATATATATATACACACACACACATATATATATACACACACTATAGCCATATAACTACACAATATAGATTTTTTTCATACCTTTATTGCCTCAAATATTTTTAAATTCACATTAGTGTTTAACATAGTCACAGTTTTGACATAGCTAATATATTTTCAATTATGTATACATTTTCAATGTTATTCTTTTGCCTTAAACTTACTATACCTACAAATACACTATGCTATCAAAACACTCCATGGAAATTCAGTTTTTGTTCTTCTAGATAACTTTCCCAATGTGTTTTTCAATCTTAACAGAAGTGTATAATAAGTTACCAAAAAAACTTAAAAGACACACTTTGAAATTTATTTGTAGTTGGTGGTATTCAAATATAAATAAGTAGAAACAGAAAACATTTTAAAGGATGAAGCCATTTTTGACTAAATACATGCCAAGATTTTACAAATCAAGAAATAATTAGATGGCTAGCAGCTAGAAGCTAGAGAATATTTATTCTACATTAGTACATAATGAGGATCCTATGTTTGCTGAACTAAGTTGATTATATAATTAAAGATCTGAATAAGCACTGAAGTAAAAAAATTTAAAACATAAGATTAAGTAATAGGGGAGGGAGAACGTATTGAATGCACCTCCAGCAGAAAGACAGGGCATCAAGTGAGAGTTGGGGTTGCTATCCCACAGCAAAACTCTGACACATAATTATTCTTGTCTAAAACAAATGCAGGGATAGAAATGAAGAAGAGCCTGAGGAAAGGTTCAGCTACAGGCCCAGAGTGGGATCCAGATCAAGGGGAGGCCCCATCTGACATTATTATTGAGGCTATGGTATGCATTACAAAACAGGGCCAAGCATGACTGCCCTCCTGAAAGGCCCAAAAGCAGCTGAAAGAGTCAGATGCAGATATGTGCATTGAATCAATGAACAGAAGCTACTGAATCCTCTGGTTGTATTAGGGAAAAGCTGGAGGAAGCTAAGAAGGAGTGCAAACCTGGAAGGAGGACCAGCAGTCTCCAATTAACCTGGACCCCTGAGATCTCCTCAGACACTGGATCTCCACCAGGCAGCATACACCAGCTGAGATGAGGCCCCCAACACATATACAGCAGAGGACTCCTGATCTGGGTTCAGTCAAAGAAGATGCACCTAACCCCTCAAGAGACTGGAGGCCCCAGGAAGTTCAGAGGTCTGGCAGGTGGGTGGGATGGGGCATCCTTGGAGACTGGGGGGGGGAGGAGGAGGAAGTATGAAATGGGAACAGTCAGGGGGGTGGAGCAGGAGGCAAACAAAATCTAGAGCTTAAAATAAAACATTTTAAAAATTAAAAAAGAAAAGATAAAGGAATACTATAGGAGATATATTGATAATAGAAACATTTAAAAAATCTTTCAGGAGAGATCTACATCCAGTTCCTATCAGCCTGCACTTCTTTGCTTCATCCATATTATCTAGTTTGGTGGCTGTTGAGAAACACAGCCAGAATATGGCAAATACATAGGCGAATGCCAGCAACAAACCACTGAACTGAGAACGAGACCCCCGTTGAAGGAATCAGAGAAAGGACTGAAAGAGCTGAAGGGGCTTGAGACCCCATATGAACAACAGTGACAACCAACCAGAGCTCTTAGGACCAAGCCATTACCCAAAAGACTACATGAACTGACTCTGGCTCCAACCTCATAGGTAGCAATGAATAGCCTAGTAAGAGCACCAGTGGAAGTGGGGGGGCCATTGTCCTGCTAAGGATGGACCCCCAGTGAATGGACTTTGGTGGGGAGGGAACACCTACATAGAAGGGGAGGGGGAGGGGTTAGGGGGATGTTTGCCTGGAAACCGGGAAAGGGAATAACATTTGAAATGTAAATAAGAAATACCCAATTTAATAAAGATGAAAAAAGGAAAAAAAAGAAAAAAATCTTTCAGCGAAATGTGGAAAAAAAATCAATGCTGCACACTGTGAGGCATAGAGATAGACTCTCAAATGTTAATATGAGGAAAGTATGAGATCCTATGGAAATTTAAGAACTGAAATATAAAGAAAGGACTTCAATCATTATCTTTATAAAGAATGTTAATATAGACAAATAGAAAGGAAACATTTTGTGTTCACACTTAAGGGATAGTCCAGAGATCAAAACTTTGGTTATTATACTTCTGAAACAATCGTCAGTCATTGTTTGATAAAGTATAAAGGGAAACTATACAAATGACTTATGTGGTAAAATAAGGGTAAGACCAATATAAAATAAAAGACATGTTATATAATTTCACCTAGTAGATGTTTGCACTCAAATATTCAGGAGCAAGTCTTATGGTTACTAATGAGTAAGATTAAATAAATAAATGAAGATTTTTTTAAAAATTATTAAAAATCCACAAAAACATTCATGTTCAGTGCCAGTAGTTGAGAACTTTTAAAAAATATTACAGGATTTGGGAATTGGACATGATGCATACTCATGTGCCAACAACAAGAACAACAATAAAGCAAGGTTTTTTTGAAATAAGATACTTTTTGAATTTTAATTTTAATGAGAAGAAAAGAGAAGTTATCAGAAGTAAGCATCAAAGGGACAAATATCATTAAAGAGGAATAAAATATAAGCCTAAGTAGGAGTTAAAGTAGACTGAGTGATACTAAATAGAATATGATAACTGAGCAATACTTGTTGTAATACTTTCTTTAGTAATTTATTGCTATTGTTCACCGTATCATTACAAAGATTTGGGGTTTTCCATGCTCTGTCTGAACCTCATTTCTCTCTATATTATTTACGTGAATAATTTTGTAAGCATGATCACCTTTCTAATCAAAACATAGATAATAAATACTATACTTACTTTAAGAAAGCTAGTTAATAAAGGTCTTATGAAGGAGATTGTCAATTAGCTTTCACCAGTAGTAAGAAATTGAAAGAAGCAGAAATCTTAACAACAGTAAAAGAGAAGAGCATGTACAACAACATAAGATACCAAGGGCAGTAGTATGCAAAAGATAGAAGTTTAATTTGCCTGAAAAACAAAATAGTTTCTGGATAAGGTTAAAATAGTCTGCTTTCAAGTCATATTCTGCTCTACTCTACACACAGGCAAAATGTCTGGAGTCCTTTTTAAAAGTACTACTTTTCAATCATGTCAAGATTTAGACTTCAAGATTGTAAAAATAAAAATAAGTTATCTGTTAAAATGCATTCTTTAAATTTACAAATATTAAGCTTCACCGAATTGATAAAACTAAAACAACCAACCTATACAGAATCTAGAGGGGAAACTTTAGGGTACTTACAAGCTGAAGCAAAATTAACAAATAATACAGTACAGGCCAATAAATTTAAGAGGTTCACTTATCGTGCATATATTGACTAACTATATAAATAGCGATAATTCAAAATTTTTGAATAGTTTGAAAAAGAAATTTATGGTTACCTTAAATGCATACAGTAATTCTGGGTACTATCAAAACACAAGTTATTTAAATTTTCCATAGAAATTTGTTCTCAAGCCATTGATGATTCACTATCTTTAATTTTCTTAACAAAGAAATCTGAAGCTAAGGTAAACTGATAGAAAGCATGTTTTTGACCTCCTAGGTTAATGATGAAAAACAAATGAACTTTGACTTTAAACTTCCTCAAATAAATGTATCATAGGACATTTTCACAAATAAATGCAATGAATCAAGAATACAAACTTGTTTAAAATATTTTTCAAATGTAAAATAAGTTAGAAAATCATTATTTTATAAACAAATTGATAGTTTAAATAAAATCCCTATGCCAATATTTTATGAAGATTCAAAAGTATTGGACATAATATGTAAGTGGTAGTAAGTATTAGATGAATATAGGAAAAAATCTAAAATGGACATACTCTGAAAAGAGATTTATAATCAGTAAATTTCTGAACTAATTTGAATGGATTCAAATCAGATTTATAATCGGTAGGTTTTGATTTAGTTAAAAACAAATAAATGACACACAAAACACATTTTTATAAACATGTGGTAAAATTATTATTTTAATAATGTATCTATCACATATTCTAGGTATATTCTGCATAAGAATAAGAATTTCTTAAAATTTCAAAATGTGGTATTAAAAACAGCCTTATTTTATACATAAGTATGTCAAATTTATCCTCTGTGCTGGCTAGTTTTATGTTAACTTGACAAAAACCAGAGTAATTTTAGAAAGGGAACTTCAACTGAGAAAATGCCTTCACTTGTGATTTGTGTACACAGGTTCTGTATAAGCCTATACTGCATTTCTGATTTTTACAGATTTATTTATTCATTCATTCATTTTATGTATACTCAAGTATACTGCTGCTTTCTTCAGACACATCAGAAAGGGGCATTGAATCCCATTACAGATGGTTGTGAGCTACCATATAGTTGGTGGGAACTGAATTCAGGACCTCTGGAAGAGCACTCAGTGCTCTTAACCACTGAGCCATCATTTATCATTGATGTGATAGATCCTATTTCACTGTGGATTGTAGCACACCTGAGCTGACAATAAAGGGTACTATAAAAAGACAGGCTGAGCAAGGGCAAGCCATTAAGTGGCATACCTCCCTGGTTTCAGCATCCAGGATCCTGGCTTTAGTTCCTTCTCTGACTTCAGTGGATGATGATTTACAAATGAAACAAAACAAAATGAAATAGGCAAAGTGAAACAAATTTAACAAATTAAACAAACGAATCTAAACCCTTTTCTTCTTCAACCTTTTTTGGTTGTGGGTTTTATAACTGATACTTAAGAAAGACAATTGCACAATTGTATTTTTGAAGTGCTTCTCCATATCCATTCCCCATCACTGACTTTTAGTAAAGCACCATTTTACTTTGATTTTATTTCTACTAGATAATATCATCTTGAGGAGATAACTGAGACTCAAAGGATATGCATGACAGGTACTCACCAATAAGTGGATATTAGCCAAAGAAAGAAAGAGAGGAGGGAGGAAGAAGGAAGAAGGAAGGAAGGAAGAAGGAAGGAAGGAAGGAAGGAAGGAAGGAAGGATGACGGATTTGGACGGATGGACGGATTTGACGGACAGATTCCACCCAGGACAGTTCACAGAACTCCAAGAAGGCTAACAAAGCTGAAGGGCCCAATTGACAATGCTCAATCCCACTTGGAGGGGAGAAGAAAGAAAATAGCAGGAAGAAGGAAGGGACTCGGGTGGGAAAGGGGACAGGGAGGGCAGGAGGGGAACATGTTCAGGTACTGGGATTGGGGAACAGGACTGAAGCCCTGGGGGTCAGCAGAAAGATTGGAAACAGGTAAAGTCCGGAAGTGGGAGGTAGGGGAACCCACTAGAGATCCGGGAGATGAGAGAATCTCAGGACTCAAAAGGAGGGATTTTAGAGGAAATGCCCAACAGCAGGGAGAGGGAAATCATAGAGTCCACATCCAGCAGAAAGACAGGCCATTAAGTGAGGGATAGGGTTGTTATCACACAGTCATAAATTCTGACCCAGAATTGTTCCTGTCTAAAAGAACTGCAGGGACAAAAATGGAGAAGCAACTGAGGGAAAGGAGGTCCAGTGATAGGTCCAAAGTGGGATTCAGTTCAAGGGGAGGCCCCAAGGCCTGATACTACTACTGATGCTATGGTGTGCTTACAGACAGGAGGCTAGCATGGCTGCCCTCTGAGAGACCCAAGAAGCAGATGACTGAGACAGATGCAGATAATTATATCCAACCAATGAACAGAAGCTGGGATCCCCATGGCTGAATTAGGGAAAAGCTGAAGAAGCTGAGGAAGAGGGCAACCCCACAGGAAACCAGTACTCCCAACCAACCAGGACCCCTGAGATCTCTTCAGACACTGAGTCACCAACTGCAGCATAGACCAGCTGAGATGAGGCCCCACCACATACACAGCAGAAGACTGAAGAGTCTGGCCTCAGTGAGAGAAGATGCACAAACCTTAGAGAGACCCTTGAGGCTCCAGGGAGTGGGGAGGTCAGGGAAAAAGGTGGATGAGTGGATTGGGACATCCTCTTGATACTGGGGAGGAGGTCCGGGATGAGGAATAATCAAAGGTGGACTGGGAAGGGTTTAAAGACTGACTGTGAAAAAGATTAAAGAAGAATAATAAAAATAATCTAACATATACATGAGTTCAAATAGTGTTTTCTTGGAAAAAACTTGTGTCTGTATTTTGATAATTTAACTTTGAGTATGACATATTGTTACATGTCCTATACCTGAGTCATTTCAGAAATTTTAATTATTTTTGGACATGTTTTGGAGGAACAAATTGTTAAAATACATGACTGTATTAAGTCAGAGAAGTTTCTATAAATTCTAATGATGTTAATCATGGTCTGTTGTTCACTAAATTAAAAAAAAGAAATCCCAACTAACAATACATTAAAAGAGATCATCATCACTATTCTTATTTTGTACCGAAAACCAATTTTTAATGTAAAGTTCATCTTTATATAGCCATAGCAACCATGAGTATAATATTCTATGTCATAATAAGTAGCAGAATATTAAGATGTTTGTTCTGATATTAGTTGATATTTAGGTAAGTACTCATCAAATTCAGATTCAAATGCAACTGAATAGAACACCAGAAAGCACCTCTGTATTTTTATGTTCTTTCAAAAGTACTTTTCTTTTGTGGATTATAATTTTATCATGTTCCTTCTTCCTCCCTCCAAATCTTCTCTTAGATTGTCTTACATGTGTTTAAACTCAGAGCCATTTTTCATTAATTGCTGTTACATGCATGTAGGTATATGTGCACACATATATTCCTAAGGTATAGCCTGCTAAGTCTGTATAATGTACTTGTATGTATGGTTTTTATGGGCTGAGTATTTTTGTTATTGATTCCAATAGTGTGGTCTTCCTGCTCTTAGCATGCCTTAACTGCCTCAGTTAATATAAGTAGTGGAGACCTCCTCCGGCCCCCTCATCATCTTTTGCTAATGTTCCCTTTTTCTATTGTTCTCCATGTTCAGGTCATCTTTAGCAGTCATGTTGAGAAGACTTTATGGGGTAGCTTCTGATATTACTAAGAGACATAATGCCACCACAAACTCCCAGTCTTCCCTGGGCACTCTGTCTATTCAGCTGACAGACTCATCAGCTGTCTTCTTCTAAAAAGATTTAGCTTTACACTGAATAGCAAACCAGAGCCTCAGCCTGAAATTTTAAATGATAAGACAAATCTAATTCAATAAAAGTGTTAAACAAGATTAGACATGTAGTTGCTTTTCCCTTGTTTGATATAAAATATGAAAATATCTTTTCTGGATCAGAATGGAGGAAAAATACACCACCTACATCCAACTATTGCAACATATTTTTTTCTTAGTTCTACTCTTCTTTAGAATATAAACCCTCACTTTTCTATATTTTTAACATGGTGGCACACAAACCTTTATTCCTAAAGCACTAGGAAGCAGAGACAGGTTTAGGACAGCCTGATCTACAGAGTGAGTTCTTGAAATATGGCAACACAGAAAATCCTATCTAAAATAAAAGGTAAAAAGTAAAATATAAAAACCACTCTAGTCTCTTTTACTTTGTTGTTAAAATATAGTGGCATACTTCCAGGCATTTAATGACACAGAGCAATTAAATAATTCTCTTTGAAAATCTGTGTTATTCAATCTATAAGATGGTATTGGTTTTTGGTATCTTTTGAAAAAAGTCAATATAAGGATGAAAAACCACACAACATCAGTGTAAAAAATCACATTCCTGGAAGGTTTTATTATACCCCAAAACCTGAAATGAAAACTGTATGTTTATGTCAAACTGTTCAAATTCTTTAGGAGAACCTAGAAGAATTGTTAATTTTTTAATGATTCTTTCATTTGCAAAACAAAACACATTGTATTATTAATATTATTTTCTAATGAAAAAATTTTTAAAAGTCATAATAATATAGTTTTTACTTTCAAGGACTATTCAAAGTAACCAATAACTCAATGCAAAAAGCCTTATATTATTGATTTGAAAATTGAAACAGAATTCAAGAATATTTTTTGACATTATGCTTTAGCCCTGTCATATCAAAAAAAATTGTAGGAGTTAAGAAAGGACTTTAATCATTTTAATCCTAGTGCAGCTGAATGCAGATTTTCTGAATATGGACCCATTGTAATACTGTTTAACTTTTTTTTTAACTAGCCCTTGCTACCTTTTTACATGTCCTTAAATTAAAATGTGGACTGAACTGTGTTCATTAAATATATATTACTGTTATAAAACTTGATACCTATAAAAGTGACTTCATTCAGAAACAGAGTATCTACAGAATTCACGGTTAGTTGATGTCATCCCGATTTAAGTTTCTAAATTCATTTTTTCTATCTTAATGATTATAGAAGTGTTTGGGAACACAAGCAGAAAGAAAATAAGGTCAATAACTATACCAATGATCAATCATGAATGGTGGGTGACAAATGCCAGAAGCTGAAAGGGTGGGGAAAGATATTTTCTCATGACTTTAGAAGAATATGACCTTTATGGCACACTGATTTCGGAATTTCAGACTAATAATCTACAGAACTGTAAGAAAAGTAAACGCTCACTTGTTTAAGCTTACTTGACCTGTGATAATTTTATAGATGCACAAGGAAAATTTGTAATTTTCCATTACCTTACCTGTATTCTTAAGTTTCACTTAATCGCTAGGAGGATCAAACTGTAGTGAACATGGAATATGTATTATATAAAACCATTTTTGCTGGTTCAAACATTTGTAATGGAATAATAATTTGGGCTCTAGCTACTTAATCCTATTGTAATAAGGACCAAGGAAGAGACTATTTTAAATGATAAACCACTGGGAGTGGTAATGCTCTACAAGATTTACAATGGGGTTTTTTGTAATTTTATTTACATTGGATACTAACAGGATTTAGTTATAGAAAATTAAACTAAATTCCTACCAAAGTCAGAAAGAATTACTGCTTGTGCTTCTTATATAATATTTTAAAAAATCTCAATCTTTTATTGAAAACATGTACATATATAATTCCAGACATTCATAAAATAAATTAGATACTGAACAAAAGGATAGGACTTGAAGATCAATGTCCAAAACTCCTTTAACAAAATAAACAAATGAATAAATCTGTTAAAATACTAAGTGTTAGATTAATTCTACCTAATACCATCTCTTCTCTAAGTTTGAGGAGTATATGGAACACTTTTTTGGGTCTTCATTTTATTATTTTGCTGTCTTTTCCCCATATTTTCCCTTTTATTTTTTGTTCTTTTTTTGTTATTCTTTTGTCTTGAGAAGAAGCCGATTATATAGCCCAAACATGCGTTAGCCCTTAGCTCAGGAACCCTCCTAGTCTTCAGGGTTGCTGGGAAATACAGGAGCACTCAACTGTCTCCAGCTTATCCACCTTACTTTATAAAAAAAAAAAAAGCCCCAGGGTTTCACTGAGATCTTTTTATTAGGAAAAAATCCTACAAGTTTTCTTTTTCACTAAGAAAAGACACTTTATATAATGATATCAAAATGGAGTTTGATAGATACCCTAGTACCAAAGCATCATCTGTGTACTTTTATTGTTAATTGAGACACACTAAGTTTTTTTTGTTTTCTTTTGTCCTTTATCTTTTGGTTAATAAAATAAGGCAAAATGAAAACATGCAAAGTGTCAGGGTTTAAGAAGATATCAAAACAGTTTCAGAATAAAACATGTATAAGCACCAAACTCTAATATGATTAATTTTTCCATTTCTTTTAAGAAACATCCTTATGTAATTAATGTTTCAAAAGACAAAATCAAACATTTTATAAATAGATTATGTTAATGACTGGTAAACAATTTTAAATTTGATTATTTATTACCATTGATTTACTAGATGTAGATAAAAAAGGATGAAAAGGCTATATTATTTGATACCTGCTTAAAAGTCATCTTTTGACTTGTTCTAGAAATTTCTATGAACTGTACCAAAGACAGTTTCTTTCTTATTTTTTCTGTACTGTCATGTTTTCATTAGCTTGTGTGTGTAATAAAAAAAAGAATACATATTGGTTCCCATAACAAAAAATTCATTTTCTAGCTAAAAATCATCAGTTATTAGTAATTTAATATGCCATTTACACCTACATTTGGCCAAATTGAGCATCTTATCATCAAAGGGTAATTTCCGGATGAATTAATGATACTTTTCATTCTTTGACAATGAGTATGTTTGTGTTAAAACTATATATCTAGGTATACATGTTGGAAGAGTATTTTCTTCCTGAAAATTATAAATAATGAACACATAAGCTTAAGATTAGACATACTTCTATACATAAAAGGTTTTGTGTTTCCAACCAAACACAATTTAAAAAGCAAGAATAAAATCATCAAAGTGCTACTGAACACTGCAAAGGACATAAGAATGTAGTATCATTATGCTTCCATTAAATTTGTTCCTTGTAGCCTAAGGAGTCCTAGTTCAGCTCTTTTGACCACATGTTTTCTGAACAGCCTTTGAAAACCACATCCTTCCAAATGAAATTTACTATCAGCTGTGTTAGTCATTTAACGGTCGAGGTGCTACTTAGCTGCAAAAGTGGATAAAAAAATAAGTACCCTTTGCATTTCTTAGTCTAGAATGGCACAGAACGAGACAAATTTTAAGTCATAAAGATATTATTCTCCAACTTTGAGAGACTGCAAAGTACAATTTTGATTAATTATTTTAGAAGCAATGTGTAGCAACCTCTGCCCACTTCCCAAAAAACTCCAAGCCCAGCCTTAAATTTTGTCACTAAGTCTGTTAGCTTTTGTAATTTTAAGAACAGTATAAACCTGGAGATACCACATCACACCAATCAGAATGGTTAAGATCAAAACACTCCAGGTGACAGTAGATGCTACATAAGATGTAAAGAAAGAGGAACACCTTCATTGTTGTAGGATTGCAAGTTAGTATAACCACTCTGAAAAATCAGTTTGGCAGTTCCTCAGAAAATTGGACATAGTACTACCTGGAGGACCCTAGCTACATCACTCCTGGGCATACACCCAAAAACATATGCTCCAACATATAACAAAGACACGTGTTCCATAATGTTCATAGCAGCCTCATTTATAATAACCAGAAGCTGGAAAGAACCCAGATTTCCTTCAAGAGAGGAATGGATACAGAAAAATGTGGAACATTTAGGCAATGGAGTACCACTCAGTTATTAAAAACAATGACTTCATGAAATTCTTAGGCAAATGAATGGAACTAGAAAATATTATGCTGAGTGAGGTAACCCAGTCACAAAAAGAACACATATGGTATGCACTCACCGATAAGTGGATATTAGCCAAAAGTTTGAATACCTGACAAAATATTCTCAGATCATAGGAAACCCAAGAAGAAGGAAGGCCAAAATGTGCATGCTTCATTCTTCTTAGAAGGAGAACCAAACACTCACAGGATGAAATACAGGGACAAAGAGTGAGCAGGGCCTGAAGGAAAGGTCATCCAGAGACTGCCCCACCTGGGGAACCATCCCATATGCAGCTCCCAAACCCAGTCAATATTGCTGATGCCAAGAAGTGCTTGCTGACAGGAACCAGATATAGGTGTCCCCATTGGACTAAACAAGGGGACCCCAATGGAGGAATTAGAGAAAAGACTGAAGGAGCTGAAGGGGTTTACAACCTCATAGGGAGAACAGCAATATCAACCAAACAAATCCTACCAGAGCTCCCAGCGAATAAAACCATCAACCAATGAGATCACATGGAGAGACCCATGCCTCCAATCATGTATGTGGCAGAGGATGGCATTGTCCAGCATCAATAGGAGGAAAAGCCCTCGTCCTGTGAAGATTCATTTTCCAATGTAAGGTAATGCTGGAGGCGCTGAGGTGGGAGTGGGTTGGTGGGAATGGGAGCATCCTCGTAGAAGCAAGGGGAGGCGAAGAGTATGGGGAGAAGGGGGGAACGGGGATAACATTTGAAATGTAAATACACAAAATGTCCAAAAAAATAAAATTATTTTAAAAGTAGAAAAAGATCAGTATGATAAGAAAAATAACAAAAAAGCATATTAGCTAATGAAAATAAACTCAGAGGACTTTGGCAAGGCCTGTAACCAGCCTTTTTTTTGGGGGGCATATGGCAGGGCCTTCTAGGACAACGAAATTACAATATGCCTTCAATGTAAGTAGGTCAAAAGATTCTTTTATTTCCATACCTAGGGGAAATGTAAAGAGCCAGAGAGTGACCTCTCTTTAATTTTCTTCCTTCTGTTGAAAATACACAGTGGACAAGAGGGTGTTTGGTTTTCATGTTATGAGCCCCACCTGATGACTATTTTGGAAAATGCAAGACACTCTCCTTTCTTCCATGCTTCCAGAAGGGGACCATGAGATCCCCCTAACCTCTCCCTTTCTGAGACCCTAAAGAAGGGGGCTCCATTTAACTCTTCTCAGAGTTTCTACTATGCTACTTTTCTATGTGTCCATTGTATCTATAAATCACCCAATAAAATCTAAAAAATTTCACCTCAGTGTCTACTTTGATGCCAAAGAGAAACACTGAATAGAAATATTAACGTTAGTGTCCAGAAAACATTTCTATAAACATATGTGATTCTAGAACAGATTGCTCTTTTCAAAAATACTTATCTCTACACTTGAACTTTCTAACTTGTAGTCAATTGTAGCTTTTTTGATATCTGGCATGCTTTGAGAGTTTGGGTTATCAAAGCTGGGACAGTAACTAGTATCCAGTGGTTAGAGTAAATGGATCATTAAATATTCTACAGTTACAAGCACTATTACGTGACTTCTAAAATATTATTGAATGACAATTAATAATGTTACTAATAATAAAAAAAACTATGTTCTACCATTCCAAAATATGATTGTTTATCAGAAGATGCAATATGGACTTATCTATAAATTTGTTTTATTGACCTTTACATTATATAAGAACCTCAGTTTCTATGTTCACAATATAACAAACATAGCTGTTCTTTCATTATACAGTTGACATAACAATAGGGCTACTAAATTCCAGAATGTTGTATAAACATAAAAGGTCTAAAAAATATGAAGAATGAAGATTCTGATAGTAAAAATTATGGCTTATATTGAAAAACCCTTCATAACTCTAAATCTATCTGAAGGAACTATATAAGAAAAGATAGAAATGCATTGCTTTGGATAAACCAAAAAGAAAAGATAAATTCACTTTAAGGGTTAAATTAACTATAGGTATGTATGTATAAATAGTTCAGATGAACATAGATAGATACGGGTTGTATATGAAATCAGAATATAGCTTTTGAGAAATGTTTACCTCCAAAACAAATGTTGATAAATGCTTTAAAATATGTATCTTTTCTCCTTTCTTTTATGTTCATTTTAAATCAGCATATAAAATAATGCGGTTCATTATGGCATTTTCTTTTTTTTTTTTTTATTATTAACTTGAGTATTTCTTATATACATTTGAATGTTATTCCTTTCCCTGCTCCGGGCAAACATCCCCTCCCCCTCCCTTTCCTTATGGGTGTTCCCCTCTCCTCCCTCCCCCCATTGCCGCCCTCCCCCCAACAGTCTAGTTCACTGGGGGTTCAGTACTAGCAGGACCCAGGGCTTCCTTCCACTGGTGCTCTTACTAGGATATTCATTGTAACCTACGAGGTCAGAGTCCAGGGTCAGTCCATGTATAGTCTTTGGGCAGTGGCTTAGTCCCTGGAAGCTCTGGTTGGTTGGCATTGCTGTACATATGGGGTCTCGAGCTCCTTCAAGCTCTTTCATTATGGCATTTTCTAAATATAGTTTTATTGCTAATCCTTTTCCATACTCCTTCCCCATAAACTGTCCAATCTGTTACCATTTTTGTTTTTAGTAGTCATCCATTCACCTTCACCTCATGAATATTTATATGACTCCTTTTTTTATTAATCTTCACTTCTCTTAAAAACTTTTTCCCTTATTATCCCAATCTCTTATTTCATGACTTACACCCAAAAACAAATATACATAGATATAAAAGTTAATTTCTAGGAACTATACATCAGATAGAACATAAAGCATTGGTCTTTCCAAAGCCTGAGTTAATTTATCTTAATATAATAATTCCAGATTCATGAATTTTCCAACAAATTTAATGATTCCATTATTATTTTGGCTGCATGTACTCCCATTCTGCATAATACTATATCCTCATCAATTCATATACTAATGAAGATATAGGCTTTATTTTCCCTACTAAAATGGTATATAGACATCAGACCTTTTTTCCTAGAAATATAACATTACTGTGATGTAAAAACCAATTTATTTGCATTTAAATTCACATTTGTGCATAGCTTAGCTCTCTCTCTCTCACACACACACACACACACACACACACACACACACTCTCACTCCTGAGTTTTACCAACACCACCATCACCTGTTCCATGCACAGTAATCACATTTATTTAAATGTATCCAGTAGGCAGATCATCTTCCTTGCCTTTGTAAAAGAGATTTTTGAACGGGATAGGTACCAGGTCACAAACAGAGGCTCCATTATGGGTAACTAGCCTGGAACCAAGGCTCACCTAATCTGCCAGATGCTGCATTTACTCAGACTGATGGTAATCAGATTGCATACCCGCCGCTGACTGTTGACCATCTTATTGTATTTTCCATATTAGTAAATAATGAACCTCAAACAAGTTCCAAATTTACTTTGCTTTCAGACTAGTTCTTCTAAACTAAATGAATAAATACCAGGTTATCACTTTTAGATCAAGAATAGGCTTTTGTGTGATGTAATTGCTGACCTACATAAATAAGATCCAAAATATAACAGAATAACTATTTTGCACTGCATAAGTTAACATGGATCTTGTTGACACTCTCTACATTCATGCTCTACCAATCAGTAATAAGTAAACAGGTATGTGAGTTTTATTAATCCTCAAATCCATATTTATTATATGAAAATAATCCAGATATTTCTAAACTTTTAAGCAAAAAGCATTCTACCAAAATTGTAATAATAAATTTCCTATATGCTGTATAAGTGTTACTAATGGTTATCCTAGAAAAAGTATCTCATTTCTCCACTAGATTATAGTAGCTTGAATGAAAATTGATAGTTACTGTTTTATTATATATTTTATTATTTGGTAACTTCATGCTTGTACAAAATTTAGTATAATAACACCCATTCCCAATTTATCCCATTAAACCACCCCAACATCTCCCTCTCCCAACTTGATGATTCTTTGTTTTCTCCTTCTATTTAAACAAACCATTGGTACTGAAAAATTACTGAAAGTTGTTGACAACTGCTGGAGAAAAAGGGTGTGACAATGGTTACATTCTAAGAACACAAAACAATCTATATCTGACTCTATCTAAATCCCTTTGACTATTAGGACTTAAGGAAACCCTACTGTCTGTGACCTTAAGATAATATTCTTAGGATAAACCCAGTCATCTTTTATAATATTCTGTCTAAGAAATTTAAACTTCAGGAAAATTTACTATTTGCTGGGAACAAAACCTAATCATAAGTCAAAAGGGCACTATGAAAGAGATCAGCCACATATGTAGCAGAGGATGGTATTGTTTTACATCAAGAAGAGGAGAAGCCCTTGGTCCTGTGAAAGCTTGATGTTCCTGTATATAGAAACGTCAGGCATGGGAGGTGGGAGGAATGCCCTCACAGAAGCAGGGGGAAGAAGATGGGATGGGGTTTCTGGAGGAGAAACTGGAAGGGGGGATAACATTTAAATGTAGATAAAGAAAATATCTGATAAAAAATGAAATAAAATAACTTAAAATGTACTGTCTATTTAAAATAACCTATTTTTAGAGGAAATACTATAGCTGATATACTGAGTGCTCATAATGCAGTTCAGTATATATAGTTGTCTCTGAGAGGCTCCCAGTGAGCCTGGGACAACACAGAGGCAGAGGCTGCACAGACAACCATTGGACTGAGAATGGAGGAGTTACAGAAAGGACTGAGGTAGCTGAAGGAGTTTGTAGTCCCACAGGAAGAACAACAATATCAACCAGCCAGACCGCTCCAGAGCTCCCAGGACTAAAATCACCAACCAAAGAGTACACATGAGAGACCCATGGCTCCATTCACATATGTAGCAGAGGATGGCCTTGTCTGACATCAATGGGAGGACAGGGTCTTGGTCCTGTGAAGGCTGAATGCCCCAGTGTGGGGAATGTCAGGTGTTGAGGTTAAACGGGTGGGAGGGGGAGCATCCTCATAGAAGCAGGGAATAAGGAGTAGAGGGGGAAACAGGAAAGGGGATAACATTTGAAATGTATAATCATAAAATATTATTTACCACCAAAATTTTCGTGTCAGCTCTAAACATACTCAAAGAAGTAATTTTTCCTAGTACAAGGAGAATAGTAGCCAAACTTATGATGATCACTTAGTTCCTACTTGTACCTGTGCCTCCTGCAACAAATATAGTACTGTCTTTCCCTCTATAAGTATCAGTTATAAAAGCCAAACAGCCTACTCCAATGGTACCAATACCCATTCGTAAGGCTATTTTGTATATTCTCTTTAGCATATCCAAGAATCTATAAAAGGTTTTCTGCCTTTCTTGAGGTTTCTTCATACTATTCCATGGTTATTGAGTAAAAATCAGTTTGTTTGTTTTGCATCATTAACAAGTATCTGACATGGATATTTTCTTTTTGAAAAAAATATAGCTAAACTTTTTAATTCCAAATTTATTATCTGAAAGAACAATTTAAATTGTAGTGGCTTCTAAAACCACTTGTATTTTTTTTTAAAAACACTAGCAAGAAATGTTTATACCTATATAGACAGATTATTTTCTGACAATTCAGGTATATATAATATAAAATGAGGCATGGAATAATTTGAACATGAAAGTCTGTCAATAATAAACTTAACAATTGTCAGCTACTTTCCCATGATATTTTAATAAAACATTTCTTCTTGTATAAAATCATTAGAGTAGCTTCAGTAGTTGTAAAATACATTATGTAAACCCTGTGCTTCCCATTTCCTGACCCACAACTCTGCCTGTTTTCCTGAAGGAATGCCCTTCCAGGACACCAAGTAAAGCTCTCCCCCCTTGGCCTACATATTGCCCCCCAAACACACACATCAGACAATAACCCTGATCCCTTGACTTTCCATTTTCCAATACACATTCCAATCCTACTGCTTTCCTGAGGTCCCCCTGCACCTGGAACCATAATCAACGCTGGTACTAGGCAAGGTAGTACCTGAAACCCCACAGGCCACAGAGGCTATAAACCCAAAGGGACACCCTACTAAACCTGAAGATGAAGCTAGAACCCAGGCCACTCAAGCCAGTAGATAGAGAAGAAACATAAAACAACGGAAAACATCCAAACAACCAAACCAAAAACAAAACCAAAGCAAACCAAAAAACAAAAATACCCACTCATCCAAAAAAGATAAACTTAGAAATCAGCAGCTACAACTATAATAACAGCAAAAGCCAGATGTCATGCTCATAGTTCAGTATGATCAAAATAGTAAAAAAAAAAGCCTTATCAAAATCACTCTACATAATTTTCAGAAACACACACACACACACACACACACACACACACACACAATAACTAGAGTAATCCTAAAATAAAAAAAGAACTTCTGGAGGTTTCACCATCCCTTATCTCAAACTACTATAAAGCAATAATAAAATTGCATCTTACTGACATAAAACAGACAGATTGATCAGTGGAATCAAAAAGAGATAATCCAAATACCTACGGACACTTGATTTTTTACAAAAGATTATAAAATTCAACAATGGAAAGAAACAGCATCTTCAACAAATGGTGCTAATTGATGCCGCATGTAGATGAATGCAAAACAGCTCCATATTTATGACTTTGCATTAAACTTAAATCTGAATGTATCAAAGATCTCAACATACAACTAGATGCACTAAATCCCATAGAAGAAAAAGGGCCTAATCTTGAAACATATTGGCAGAGAAGACAACTTTCTGAACAGAACACCAACAGCTCAGGCACCAAGATCAACAATTAATAAAATGTATATGAAATGGACAATTTTCTATAATGCAAAGGACACCATCAATAGGACAAAACAGCAGCCAACAGAATGGGCAAATATCTTCAAAGACTTACATCCAAAAGAGGGGATGATATAAAAATATATAAAAATGCAAGAAACTAGACATCAACAAACCATGAAATTAAAATAGGTACAGATCTAAACAAAGTGTCCTTTATGGAGGAATCTCATTGAAGAAAAATGTTCAACATCCTTAGTCATCAGGAAAAATAAATCAAAGTTTTCTGAGATTCTTCAAGTGACAGCTCATGTTGAGGGGGATACCAAGGAAACACTCTTATATTGATGGTGGGACTAAAATTTATACAACCATTGTGGAAATCAATTTAGCTATTTTCAAAAAAAATTTTGAAAATATTCACACCTCAAGGTCAAGTTAAAACCACTTCTATATGTAAATCCCCAAAAGACGTCCACTATTCACAGAGATGCTTGCTCAACTATATTATAGCAACTTTATTCATAATATCCAGAAACTGTAAACAACCTAGATGAACTTCAAAATGAAAATGGATTTTAAAAAGTGGTACTTTTATAAAGGAATACTTGCCAATATTAAAAAATGACATTATGAAATTTATAAAGGAAATGAACTAGAAAAGATCTTCTTGAGTGAAGAAACCTAGACTCAAAAGAACAAAGCATGGTATGTACCACTTATAGGTGCATATTAGCCATAAAGTGTAGAATAATGATACATAATCCACAGACCCAAAAGAAGCAACCAATAAAGAGGGTCCTAGGTGAATGCTCTATTCTCACTGAGAATGAGATGTAGAATACAAGAATCTGGGGGTGGGTGGAGCAAAGGAACTGGTTGGGGAAGTGACAGAATGATAAAGCAGGGGGGAAGATGAAGAGAGAGTATGGAGAGAAAGAGCTGGGAATTAATAGGGTGCATCTCTGAATGATCGAGAAACCCCAGCACAATGTGAAAATCATAGGAATTTATTAGAGTTACCTAGCTAAGACTCCTAGCATTGGGGAAATATAGAACCTGAATTGTCCATCTCCAGTAACTAGGGGAAGACTTCAAATGGGACACAACCAAGGTCAAACCTTTGATCTACCATTTGTCCTGCCTACAAGATGTATAAGGGTAAAGATGGAGCAGATAGTGAGGGAGTAGCCAACCAATGACTAGCCCAACTTGAGACCTATGCAATGTGAGATCCCACTTCTGACACTGTTAATGATATGCTATAATTAAATAAAAGAACCTAGCATAACTTTAATCGGAGAGGCTTCACCCAGCAACTGATGGAAACAGATGTGATGATCCACAGCCAAACTTTAGGCAGAGATTGGGGAATCCAATGGAAGAGGAGGACAGAGGATTAAAGGAGTCAGAGAGGCCACGGAAACCACAAGAAAACACAGATCCACTAACCTGGGCCCATGAAGGCCCACAGAGACTGAATGGCCAGAAAGCATGCATGGACAGACCTAGGCCTTTCTGCATATGTAAACAGTTGTGTGTTGGAGCTCATGTTGAGAGCCCTGGGACAGCAGGAGCAGGGCTGTTTCTGAATTGTTGCCTGCCTCTGTTACCCCCAACTGGGCTTTCCTTGCTTGGTCACAACAGGAGAAGATATGCTCAGCTCCAAGTGCAACTTGATATGCCAAGATAGGTTAATAGTCATGGTGGGAAGCCTCCCCTTTCCTTAGGAGAAAGGGGAAAGGAAGGATGGGAGGATGGGAGGATGGGAGAATGGGGGATGAGATGTAGTGAGGGGATGGGGACTGGGAGGAGAAACAGGAGGGGAAGCTGCAATTGGGATGTAAATAAATAAGTTGATTAATAATAATCATTCAGAGCATAAATTCATTAAAATTAAGAGTATTGTAAATGCTCAGTTATTAATGAAAATATCTTTTTAAAATTGTCTTGAGTGAGATGTTGCAGTATGTAAGCAGAGAAAAGGTGAGGAAGATAAAAATTAGAATGAAAATTGGTAAATAATTTGACAATTGGCCATGCAAAGTACATTTATGAAATTGCTAGTGATGTAACATATCACCTATTTTACTTTCCATTTCTGTGTAACATCATAGGCAAGAAAAATAAACCTTTTAGTATGCGATATTTTGCTTTTGTCTATTATAAATGATAATGTAGGATTGTGTGTGCTCATTTGTTAATTTTTAATGGTGTTGAGCTAGGTAAGTGTGAAATTATATATCCCATCCAACATTTAAAAACTATCTTTGGTTATCATGTATAAAAAACATTAATATTTCAAAAATACTTATTTTATATATTTATAAAGTAGACTATGTTTAATCCAGAAAAAATAAATGACGTTAATTTGTCTAAGAGTCATGAAGAAAAGATGAAAATTGCATTTATTTATGTATCTGTATTGTTTTCAAAACTTTGGAAGTGTTTTGAAGTCAATCGTTAAAATCGAATTAAATAACAGAGTATCAATACTAAAACAAAGATATGATTTCTATTGTTTTACCTTACTGTAAAACATGTATTAACCAGAATCCTGATGATTTATAGGTATAAATTTTCCAGTCCCTATCCTTTCATTCTGATTTTGAATGGGAATTGAAGTGTAGGAATATTCATTTAAACAAATGTCACTGATTCTGATTACAATCAAACTCTGTTATGAAACATATAATGCCAAGTCCAGGTTCAAAGGGTGAAACAAAATAAACCAGGACAGCTACGAAGATCTAACATTTATACCCATTCAGTGAGATCCAGTAAGTATAACTAAGAAAAATGGCCAGATAATATTTAGAAAATTTATTCTACAAGTGCCTTACAAAACTGGTATAATAGAATTTTAAAAATAGTGATCAACTTCATTGAAAAATAAAGAGGCCTACTGAAGTTGAACAGTTTGCCAGAACAGTTGTTTCAGGACCTGACTTCGTGCAATGAGCATTTCAAGTCATATCAGATTGTCAGTCTAGAAATCATAGCTTAAATTTAAAGGAAGCGAGTGAGTAAACAGTCAGAAGAAAGAACCAAGGGGCTATTTCAGTTTGGAGAAAGGCAAAAAATAATATATTTATAGAGAGAATTCAAGAACAGATAAATTCTAAGAGTCCAACTGGTAATCAAAAAACAAAAACAGAAAAAAAAGAAAGGAAGGAAAAGGAAAGGAACGAAAGGAGAGGAAAGGAAATGAAACGAAAGAAAACAAAGACTGGCAGACATGAAAGATTTAAAGAATTATATTTAGAAATGAGAAAAAGTATCCTCCTTAGTAACAAAAAGATGAAGTAATGTTTGTGCCTATGTATAATTTTGTAATTTTGAAGTGAAGAGATTTACTTTTAAAATTATGCCTATATTATATTCAAATACATTAGAATTGTTTTAATTTTCTGATGAATATAACATATAATAATCTTAATTTCCATTAATCTTATTTTCAATCTATATATTTGATATGCCAATCTTATCTGAGCATTAACACAATTTTCTTACCATTTTCTTTTTAAAATAGCATAATTTAAAGTGTGTCTCTTTTAAGTAGGTTTTTGTCCAACCAAGTGTAATTTCTTTATAATTAAACCATTTACCCTTTTTACATTTAAGGTCATATTTGGTACATCTGGGGTTCAGTTAACACCTTAATAACTGTTTTCAAATTTTCAACATCTTGCCACTACTATTACTTATAAGGCATTTTTCTGTTTCTTTAGTGATTATTGCAAGCATCCCTTGGCTTCATTTCTTGGATAATTCAAACCCTAATAAAACACTTACCTCCACTCATCTGTCTCCCATACTTTTAGCTGGTACTGTAATAAGCTTGAATAACACAAAACTTTTAAGACCCATTAATTATTATCATTTTACATAGAAAATAATAATTTATATTTACATAAATATTTACCAGTTTTGCTGCTCTTGATTCCTTTCTGCGTCCCTGGGGATTCCCATCTGAGATCATTCTCTTCTGTTGAAGAACAACCTTTACTTTGGGTGTGCTTGTAATAAATTCTCAGCATTTTTTTGTCCAAAATGTTTTTATTCACTTTCAGTCTGTAGGATATTTTTTAAAGATGATGGAATTCTATGTTTGAAGTTATTTTCTTTCAGTACTTCCAGTCCATTTTTTTTTGTTTTGTTTTATAAACAGCATTGCATCACTTCTGCCATTACTGTCTTCTGGCTTGCATTGCTTTACAGTCTAGGTTTCCTTTCCTTCAAGGTATTGGTCCCATGTTTTTTAAAAGCCTGTTAGGTCTCCAATGCCTCTGTAGACTTTCATTTTGTCAAGCTTTTCTGGTTGTTCTCAGTCAAATGTTTGACAATCAACACGATGCTCATCATTATTGGAAGCATTCTGAAAACTTCATTAATGGCCAAATATTTTGGATGAAGAGGGAAGGAAGGCGATATGCTGATATTGAATTAATTTCTGGAGTTGGGTAGGGGGCCATTTTTCAAGAGTGGTTAAATTTTAGATTAAATACCGAGACAAGACAACTGATTACATGTGATTACATGGATCAACATGAAATGGATGATTCAATGGAACTTGATGGGTATTAGCCATAAAAAGGTACAGAAGGGCATATTTTATATCTATTTTTCAATTTAAAACTATTTTAAGTAGGTAGAATAATCATTCCTATCATAATCATACCTATCACAGAGTCATTTTGAGGACAAAAATTGAAATGATGGCTGAAAATGCAAGCTGCTTTGTCATGCAAATATTTATTTATTACCACATGCAGACTTTAACATTAACCAAGATGTGAAATGAAGGATCTTCTCTTACTGAGAAAAAAAGCTATATGGGATTGTCTTTAGGATTGTGATTTTAAAAAAAAAAAATTGCCCATATAATTGGCATTTACTGGCAATTCTCATTGAACTAGAAGAAATATTTGTAGTGGTGAGGTAAGAAGGCAAGTCACTGGTTATAAAATCTACCTGAAGTGAAGACATGAGAGCATGAAGTAAAATACCTGAGACTGAGTAGGAAGGGAATTTAAAAATGAGAAGCTACTCTGTAGATTCCAAATATGAATTTTAAAAGATAAATCTGACACTTAATCTTTTTTGCCCCCTTGTGCTTTGCTCCCTGAGCCATAGGTACAGGAGTTGTAGATATATCAGCTAGGGTTGGACATCATGTGGTCACTTGTTCCTCAGAGACTAAGGGGTAGCACTGATTATATAATTAGAATATTTATGAGAGGTTATACAAGAAAATGGCAAAAATGCTTTACCTGGGTGGTAAGAGAAATAAAGGGGATTTTTCAGTGTAAAAAAATAACCTGGGCTATCATATAACATTATCTAATGAGAATAATTTAGAACAGTTTATTATGTAGCTACTGCTGTGAATATTTCAGGTTTATTCATCCTACAGTTATTTCCATTTAGAACTCAGAAAATCTAGTATATGATAGTAGGCTCCTTCCTACTTCATCTCCTGAATCACTTGAATCAGACAGGATGTCAACTAAGTATTTCTCTGAGCAGCAATAACTATTTAAATTCAAAAGGTTTGTAACATAGTTCATTACCTGCCATTCTAATATAAGAGAATCTGAAATAAAAAAGCAGGGTTCCTTCTGAGGCTAGATTTTAGATTTCTACATGTACTGTGACGACAACGTATAGAGTCAAAAAACATTCTTACTTTAGATGACGCATTTTACTTGAAAAAAAAAATCTTATACTCATGCAGAATTTCAAAATTTTACCACACATTTTATTAACCTGGAAATCTACTCACTGCTGGACTTCATAATAGAGTTCATGGGGTATCCTACTGAATTTTTGAATATTAAAAATTACTTGATTTGCTATTTGTTTACTTCATTAATTTGTTTGTGCCTTAATTTTGTTTTGTTTGTTGGGGAGTAAACTTTAAACTTCCCTGCTATCTAATCATTTTTAGGCAATCCTTTTTTTTTTTAAATTGTAAGCCAGATTCTTCAAAAAATCAAGTTGCTTTATAGCCACATTTGTGATTAAAAAGTTGCATATAAATTTCAAAACAGTTAATCTTTTGCCTCTAATATTTTTGGGTTACTGATGTTGAGAATCAACATATTTTCTCAGAATATATTTCATAATTTACTATAGTATCATTGTTGACTCAAAAAATTGCAGTGGTCACCAAAGACCTGAGAAATCTTTGGAGAAAATTATCATAGAAAACAAACCTAAGACTGTGTAAAATTTTATAATATCATAATAAATATTTTGCCCTTTATAATTCTTGAATAAGTAGTCACAGCTACCTATACATCAAATTGCTAAAGTATATGAAACAAGACATCTTAAAGGAAAGATGAGTTTGATGAGATGTTGGAACACATAATGCCAAAGCATCAGTACATTTTCTTGAATATAAAATAACATCCAGACAAAGTTGAAATTATATTACTTATCCTATAAAGTGCCTAGAAATGTCCATATTTGTGGTTAGGTTTCTTTAGCCATCAGATTATAAGAATTCAAGCCAGACTTGGTAACATACATCTAAAATCCCAGCACTTGGAAAGTGGAAACAGGAAGATGAGAAGAAGTTCAAGACCAGCCTATGGTACATAAAATATTCAAAGCCCAGCATAGGTTACATGAGAACACATCACACAGATAAACAGACAGACAGACAGACAAACCAAACAACAAAAAAGGCATGAAACAATTTTCTAATTTTTAACCACATATTAGAAATTTTAAAAGAGTGCTTAATGAGATATAGCAAGAATAATTCATATTGCTGATATAGAGGGAACCAGGCTAGCTTAATATAGTTCTTGTCAACACAAAAGCCTTATTATCTATGCAGTATTTACGTTTGACTTCCAGAGTTGGTTTCTTCCTTCAGGATACTTATGTCCATGAAAATAGAACTGTTAAGATAAGGAGTGAAGCCAGAGAAAAGTAGGAAGAGCGAAAACCAAACCTAATTTCAGAGATGAAATTACCATTATCTCTAATAAAGGTTAAGTTTTAGAACCCTCTCTTTAACAGGCCACCTTCAATGCCTTGAGAGTATTTTGTGTGCAATATTTGTCAATAGGCCAGTTTCAAGACCCTAAGAGTATTTTATGTGTAATATTTGGCAACTATAAATTTAAATTTTTATTTCTCATTATGAATATCCAACATGTATGTTATTTTTATTTTGTAAAGTGCAGGTTAAAACCTGTACCAAACCTGGTTGTGTACACTTCATTAATAGTTATTATAAATTGATTTTATATATGCGAGATTCTGATCATCCTCTTCTTAACTCTGATATAGAAAAAACTTTATCTATAGAAGAAACAAATTAATTAAAATAAACCAAAACTATTTCAATGCTAGGAATTAATCACTAAACAGAATATATGTAATAATTTATTTTAGATGTCACTATGGAAAAAGACAAACTTACATAAGTGTAAGTGACCCGTTTTCATTATCAATTCCTAAATTTGGTATATAAGAATAGTAAGGATTGGGCTGGAGAGATGACTCAGCAGTTAAGAGCACTGACTGCTCCTCCTGAGGTCTGGAGTTCAATTCTCAGCAACCACATGGTGGCTCACAACCATCTGTAATGTGATCTGGATGCCCTCATCTGGTGTGTCTGAAGACAGCTATAATGTACATATATATATATATACATACATATATGTGTGTGTGTGTGTGTGTGTGTGTGTGTGTGTGTGTGTGTTTTAAAAAAGAATATTAAGGATGAGGGATGAATTACTTCTCTCTCTATATATATATGATATATTTATATATATGATATATTCATATATATATAACATAAAATTAAAATTTTCTGTAAGTGATATTTAAATTAATAACCAATTTTAAATGTTACTCTATATTGTATGCACTTTTCTAAAATGAAATTTAACATTTTAAAATTAGGAAAATTTTAATAATGATAAAATTTTAAAAATGAAGATAACAGACACAATATAGCATATATAAGAAAGCAGCTATTAAAGTAAATTTTTTCTATGATTCTATCAGGAACAGGAACAAGAAAAACTCATTTTAAACATAAACACAACACACATGTACACACACACATACACAAAACAAATACTGGTAGGAATATAAAATTTAATTAGTTATAAATCATCTGTAATTTAAAAATAGCACTATTTTTACAGAATTGCTCCTTGTCACCATAACCAGAATTTTAAGAAAATTATATCCTTTTACTTTCAATACCTGAAATCTTGCGACCATCCAAATCCAACAATATCTGAATGGTAATAATACTGGATTTAAATTCATAGTTATATAATGAATTCATTAAAAATTAATAAAATGATGACATTAATATTGAGTATTATATTCTGCATAGTATGTTTAGTAAAAATATTAGAAGAAATAAAAATACCCATGTGATCTTTCATAGAGAAAATATTATAGACATTTTAAAACTTTTTATTACTACTTTATATTACTGGCAAATCTTTGTTTAAAATTGCTTACCACTTGCACCCTAGGTGGTCTATCTTCACCAGGAGCAGGTCTTGGCATTTGTTTTTCTGGTTTAGGAAGATCAGGTGGCAGAGAAATTATGTAGTGACACATCTTAGTCACACCCTTGCACTAGGAAAAGAAACAGAAAAAGATCCATGATACACAAACATCTATAACCCAGTGCTATTATGGAATTTTCATAATTTTCATTAAAACAACTATAAAACAAGAATTAACTGCAAGACTCATAAACTGGAAAACATTTTTTGGTAAAATGAGTATTCTTTCAAAATCTAGGTTATATTTCTTAGATACTCTCAGTTATGATATGGGAAATAAGCATGTGAGTAGAATGGCTAAAATATATTATAAATGTTGACTCACTTTAAATAATGGCTCTCAAAAGTTCTTATATTTGAATGTTTGGTCCAAATTCAATTAAACTGCTTAAGAAGGATTATGAGATATGGCCCAGTTGAAGAAGGTGTGATTGATCTATCTATCTATCTATCTATCTATCTATCTATCTATCTATCTATCTATCTATCTATATCTATATCTATATCTATACATATCATCCTTACTACTGCTCCAGCATCATGTCTGCATACCTACTGCCATGCTCTGCACCATGATGGTCATGAACTCACCCTTCTCTGTAACACCATAACAAATTATTTCTTCTATAAATTACCATGGTCACAGTCTTATCATAATTAAAAAAAATAACAAAAACATATTACATCTCTTTATCCATTCACTACACCTTGCATTTAAAACACATTTTATGCAAAGTTTTTATATGCTTTTACAAGTATGCATTTAAGGTGCAATAATATTCTCTAAATATTCACTTAAACAATTAAACAATACATGTTAATCTTTCAAGATCATATAATTAATAGAATTGGATGATTCAATGAGAGTTAAGAACATTAACTTTTTGTTTAACCAATTACTCCTCCAGGTGACATGCTTTTTTTCAAGGAGCATGAATGTTTAGGAGGTAGAACTTTGTTGGAGAAATGAATCACTGGGCTGTGTGATTGAAGGTAGTCCTAAAAACTTCATTTCCACTTTTGGCTTCCTCACTATGAACACAGTGTAAACTGCAACTATGCCCTCTCCATCATGATGGATTGCTTTCCTTTTTATACTGTAAAACAAAACAAACCCTTCCTTAAGTCATGTATTTATCAGGAATTTGGTTGCAGCAATAATACAAAAGTATTATTGGACAAAAAATGTGCCTGCAGACAGCTGGTCAGTCACGAGCACTCTCCCTCCACAGCCCACAGCCCACAGCCCACAGCCCACAGCCCACAGCCCACAGCCCACAGCCCACAGCCCACAGCCCACAGCCCACAGGTAGGACTCCACTTTCTCTCTACTGACGGTCCAAATAGAGACCTGCTTGGAGTGCCCAGGACTCTGGAGCCACAGGGCAGCCTAGGAAAGAACCTTTCCAGTCACCATCTGCGCACCGTCCCACAGCTCTCAAACACAAACCTGGCTGCAGAGAGCTGGTCTGCCAGGAACACTCTCCCTCTTCAGCCCACAGCCCAGAGGTGGGACCCCACTTTCTCCTCATTGACTGTTTAAGGAGAAACATGCCAGGAGCACACAGGGCTCATGAGCCAGAGGGCAGCCTAGGACAGGAACCTTCCCATCTCAATTTGCACCCAGAGCTGTGGCTGTCCAACAAACCTCAGACCCAAAACCTGCTAGCAGACTGCTGGTCTCTCAAGATCTTTCTCACTCCAAAGATCACAGGCTCACAGGCCCACAGAAGGTACAAGCTCCAGTCAGAGAGAGCAAGACCAACTAACATCAAAGATAACCACATGGTGAGAGGCAGGTACAAGAACCTAAGCAACAGAAACCAAGACTACTTGGCATCATCAGAACCCAGTTCTCCCACCACACCAAATACTGGATATCCCAACACAAGGGAAAAGCAATATTTGAATTTAAAATTGCATCTCATGATTATGATAGAGAACTTTAAGAAGGACATAAAGAAATAAAGGACAACACAGGTAAACAAATAAAAGCAGTTAAAGAGGAAACACAAAAATCCCTGAAATAATTACAGAAAAACACAACCAAACAGGTGAAGGAATTGAACCAAACTATCCAGGATATAACAATGGAAACAGAAACAATAAAGAAATCACAAAGGGAGACAACCCTGGAGATAGAAAACCTAGGGTAGAGATCAGAAGTCATGGATACAAGTATCACCAACAGAATCCAAGAAATTGAAGAGAGAATCTCAGAGGCAGAAGATACCATCCAAAAAACATTGACAAAACAATCAAAGAAAATGTAAAACACAAAAATCCTCTAACCCAAAACATCCCGGAAATCCAGGACACAATGAGAAGATTAAACCTAAAGATGATAGGTATGGAAAAAAGAAGACTCCCAAGTTAAAGGGCCAGAAATATCTTTAACAAAATTATAGAAGAAAATGCCCCTAATCTAAAGAAAGAGATGCCCATAAACATACAAGAAGCATACAGAACTCCAAATAGATTGGACCAGAAAAGAAATTCCTCCAGTCACATAATAATCAAAACACCAAAAGCACTAAACAAAGAAAGAATATAAAAAGAAGGGGAAAAGGTCAAGTAACATATAAAGACAGGCCGATCAGAATTACACCAGACTTCTCACCAGAGATTATGAAAGCCAGAAGATCCTGGGCAGATGTCATACAGACCCTAAGAGAACACATATGCCAGCTCAGGCTACTGTATCCAGCAAAACTCTCAATTAACATAGATGGAGAAACCAAGATATTCCATGACAAAACCAAATTTACACATTATGTTTCCAAAAATCCAGCCCTACAAAGGATAATAGATGGAAAACTCCAACACCAAGAGGGAAATTACCTGCTAAAAAAAGCAAGAAAGTAATCTTCTTGCTACAAACCTCCCCCCCAAAAAAGAGAGACACACAAACATAATTCCACCTCTAACAATAAAAGTTATAGGAAACGATAATCATTGATCCCTAATATCTCTCAAAATCAATGGACTGAATTCCCCAATAAAAAGACATAAACAAACAGACTGGATATGTAAAGAGGAACCAGCATTTTGCTGCATACAGAAAACACACCTCAGTGACAAAGACAGACACTACCTCAGAATAAAAGGCTGGAAAACAATTCTCCAAGCAAATGGTCCCTAGAAATGAGCTTGAGTAGCCATTCCAATATTGAATAAAATTAATTTAAACCAAAATTTATCAAAAATGATAAGGAAGGACACTTCATATACATCAAAGGAAAAATCCACCAAGATGAACTCTCAATCCTAAATATCTATGCCCCAAATACAAGGGCACCTACATACGTAAAAGAAACCTTACTAAAGCTCAAAACACACATTGCACCTCACACAATAATAGTAGGAGACTTCAACATACCACTCACATCAATGGACAGAAATGGTTAGTTGCAGCTAACCATTGGACTGAACAGGGTGACCCCAATGGAGGAGTTAGAGAAAAGACTGACGGAGCTGAATTGGTTTGTGACGCCATAGGAAGAAAAACAATATCAACCAACCAGATCCCACCAGAGCTTCCAAGGACTAAACCACCAACCAATGAGTACACATGGAGGGACCCAGGATTTCAGGCACATGTGCAGCAGAGGATATCATTGTCCAGCATCAATAGGAGGAAAAGCCCTTGGTCCTGTGAAGGCTCATTTCCCCAATGTAGGGGAATGCCAGGGTGAGTTTGGAGTGGGTGAGTGGAGGGGGAGCATCCTCATAGAAGCGCTGGGGCAGGGAGAAGGGGGGGGAAAGGGGATAACACTTGAAATGTAAATACATAAAATATCCAAGAAAACTAAAATTAAAAAGATGAATAGATAAAAATAAAAGTATTATAGTTACACTGAAAACAACTGTCTTGTATGGTATATAAAATATGAATTTACAAATAAATTAAGGTTAAAATAAGTAAATTTCAGAATTTTATATTGACAAATGATGATGCAATTAACTACCCAGTTATCTGGTACAACCACACTGGAAATCAGTTTGGGGTCCCTCAGAAACTTAGACATCCCTCTAGCTGAGGACCCAGCTATATCACTCCTGGGCATATACCCAAATGTTGCTTCAACATACAACAAAGACACATGCTCCACTATTTTCATAGCAGCCTGATTTATAATAGCCAGAAGCTGGAAAGAACCCAGATGCCCCTCAACAGAGGAATGGATACAGAAAATGTGGTACATCTACAAAATGGAGTACTACTTAGCTATCAAAAATAATGACTCCATGAAATTCATAGGCAAATGGATTGAATTAGAAAATATCATCCTGAGTGAGGTAACCCAATCTCAGAAAAACACACATGGTATGCACTCACTGATAAATAGATATTAGCCCAAAAGCTCAAATTACTCAACATACAATCCACAGACCATATGAAGCTCAAGAAGAAGGACCACCAAAGTGCGGATGCTTCACTCCTTCTTAAAAGGGGAACAAAAATATTCACAGGAGGGGATATGGAGGCAGAGTTTGGAGCAGAGACTGAAGGAACACCCATTCAGAGCCTGCCTCACATGTGGCCCATATATATACAACCACCAAAACTAGATAAGATGGATGAAGCTAAGAAGTGCATGCTGACAGAAACTAGATATAGATGTCTCCTGAGAGACATAGCCAGAGCTTGTCAAACACAGAGGTGAATGCTAGGAGCAAACCATTGAACTGAAAACAGGGTCCCCATTGGAGGAATTAGAGAAACGATGGAAAGAGCTGAAGGGGCTTGCAACACCATAAGAACAACACCAACCAACCAGAGCTCCCAGGGACTAAACCATACCCAAAGACTATATACATGGACTGATCCATGGCTGCATATTTAGCAGAGGATGGCCGTGTTCGGCACCAATGGAAGGAGAATGCAATGGTTGGACCTCCAGTGTAGGGAAATGTTGGGGGCGGTAAGGGGGATGAATGGGGAGGGGAACATCTTTATAGAAGAAGGGGAGAACAAGGGGATAGCGGGTTTATGGACAGGAAACTGGGAAAATGAGTACCATTTGAAATGTAAATAAAGAAATATTCAATTAAAAAGGGAAAAACTATCTGAGACAAAAAAGTTTTAAAAAACTAAAAAGTTCAATGTATCTTGAAGACATAGAGAGTTCTAGATATGTTAAATGAATTACACTCCATTTAATCCAGTTAGAAATACAATTAGCTTTGGGATATTTCGTTTCATCCTTCCCAGAAAACATGCAACAAATTATTTTCCAAAGACCACAACATTCATTTTTTATGAGATGGTTCTGGATTGAATATATATTGTATCTCATAGAAAATAGGAGAGGATTAAGCAATATTCATATTTTACAATTCAAAGGAAATGGACAATATCACAGTGACTCCTACCACAGTAAGCACCCTCATAGAGGCAGAGGGGTTGGTGGATATGATGGGGGTTTTGCTGAGGGGAAACTGGGAAGGGGGTTATCATTTGAAATGTAAATGATTAAAATGACTAAAATAATACAGATTCATTAAATGATACTATTTAATGTCAGAATATTATAAACATAATACTTAGTGATAATTCAATTAGTGATCAACTTGCTCAAATTAGAACTTCATGTGTCATAATTCATACACAGAATATACCACATGAAACACTAAAATTATCAAGTACATTTAATCATGTGGTAGGTAGGTAGAACAAGGAGTTATGTTCCCTTTGGAATGCTACAAGAACTGTTGTATAGCAAGCCTATATAAATTCCTATATTTAAGTCTCCATCTTATATTTCAATATAATATGTATGAATTCAGTACTTTAAGACATGTGAAAAAATCCATTGTTTAACATTTTTAGAATGAAATAAAAATGAAAATGTGTTCACTTCAAAAGTTGATAAACTTTTTTGATAAACCTTTTCTTAAAGAGTATAGTGATATATTTTAGGACTTTCAGCTGTAACTTGGCTATAATCACTAGTTTTGCCCTTTTGTGATTTCAATTAAAGTAACATATTAGTTTCAAAGAATCTATATTGACCATCATGACATAGATTATTAATGAATTTTAACCTCCTCATTTTCAAGGAAACATGTTTTCTTGTTCCATACATACAACATGTAGTAGAACTGAATGTTATATGAGGAAGAGCCTGTATTGAAATATCTGTCACACATGTGAAAGTAATAGTTTTGGCCATTATACAGAAACAAAATAAGAACAATACATTTATGAATATTGAATGGTTTATAGCAACCTGTTGGGTAGGATGATCTGACACTAAGAACTATCAACATATACAATAAAAGCATCTCAAATTACAGAAATTTCCTAAAACACAAGTAAATTATGGTATCCATAAAAATACAAATTTTTGTGATAATTTACATTCAAAACTCCATATGCAATTAAGTTTGGTGCTATGTTCACAGATGTATATTAAAGTCTATAAAATTGAAGTTTTCATCTTTAAAATCAATCTTAATTGTATAGGAATAAATGGAACTGATAAGTGTTAAGATTTTTATCTGTAAATTCACATATGGTGCAACAGCGATTAAATATTTGAGTATGTTTGCTGACAAAAACTAAAAATGTCTCAATGTCAAAGATTATGTTATTATTCCACTGGCCTGTTAATTTTATCAGAGAGGTAGTCAAAACTTGAACTCTAGAGATGACATCTGAATCTAGTATGTTTCAACTTACACTTTTGAAAGAAATATAAAATAACTAGTACATTAAAACAGAAGATGAGGGGTGGTTTTGTATTGAGAATTTAATCTAGGTCCTATATGTGTATGATGGGCAAGTATTCTAATATGAAAATATTCTAACCCTAGGAAGATTATTCCATACAAATGAGGATACTCTTCGCTCTGATCTCTCTATGTCTTCATGCCTCATTTAATCTTGTACTTTACAAAATCTGTCTTTAAGAAGGACCCTAAATTTGGCACACGATGGTCACAAAAAATAGTCATAATGCACAGAATGACCAGCACAATCATGAATATAGATCTTATATGCCCATAGATTAGATACATTTCAATAAAATTGAGCCAAAAGGTAAAATTTTCTTCCCAGACAAAAAAACAACCGTATTCTATAAACTGTTTATTTTTTTCTGGGATAGGATGAGGCAGAAGGCATTGAAATGATAAGGTAAGTTTGGGCTAGACTTGAGAGATTTTGACAAATATCACTGTCAAGACGAGGAAAGAATTACAAAGAAAATTTAGCCAAAAAACCAAACACACTAACCAAAGCAAAAAAACAGAATAGCAACAGCCACCATTGTTCCAGCAAAATGGCTCTAGAAGATAGTAACAGTCGACTGTTGATAAAGAATGCAGGGTCACAATTGCAGCTGGGATACAATGCCCTGCAAACACCTGCTTTATCTACTCTTCCTCCTCATTCTAGCATACAGATTTCCTCCAAAATACCCATTCATTTGGAGATGTAGTAGCACAGACAAATATGACTGTACTGAGAACTGAACCCCCCATTTGTATATAAATTCTCTATCATGGCAACAAAAATAATAATGAGAGGCACAACAAAGATCTGACATCCAGAACCAAAAAGAGTAGAAAATATCAGAGGGTGACTTAATGTACTAAACATATGTTGATAAACTTGCTTCCATCTATATTCACCAGTTTTTAGTCATCCCTCCATTCAAATTCATTTTTTTTAAAGAAAATTAAAAACTATTAAATTTTGCACAGACTATATTGGGTGTTGCCTAATTTTTAGTTGGATTAACCTAATTTATTTATCTTAAAATCAACCAGTTACCTCAATTTCATACAAAAAAAGATTCTGTATGAAAGTAGAGGTCTACTCTATAGTGCAATTTATGGTACAGTATTAAATGGAGCAGAGTATTAAATGAAGAAGATACTCGTTTTTATTAAACATTTAGAGATTTAGATAAATTTACATTTTAACTGAGTTTCTAAACTGATTATATTTCCCTCTCTCCCCCAAGTTAGTCTTATATCTTTTGGGAATTCAATGAAGGCTTTACATCAGAAATTATTAAAGAAAAACAAGGGAAGTAATAAATATGCATAACGTTAATATCTTGTATAGGTATAAGATACTCGAAGTATTTAGATGTACAGATTATCTGGGAAACTTTCTGGATGATGATTATTAGTGTAAAAATGTTTTGGTTTCAATGGCTTTATACACCTTGTCTACCACTGCTTGAAACACTGAGATCTTTTCAAAATGTGTGTAACATACTTCTTTTGGGAGGGAGTTATTTTTTCTTTTACAAAACTCCTACTGGAGATAAATTTGTAATTTAGAAACATTTAATTGTGTTAATCCTGTCTGGGATATTTAAGTAACACCTAAATCATTATTGTCTTAGAATGTTCAAGTAAAATATTTCCTGACCTGCAAAAAGGGGGCCCCTAAAACATTTTAAATCTTTACAGAAAAATATATTTAACATTTTAATATATTACCATGACATTTTCATTTACTCAAGAAATAAGTCTTAAAGTCAAACAAATTGAAAAAAAGAAAGAACTTAAAAACAATTTTGTCTATTTCTATACTGGATAGTATGTTAAGAATGTAATTGCTATTAGGTGATTATGTTTGGCCTAAAAGAACTGCCAAGCAATGTGGTGGGGGTGAATCTGTTAAGTCATTTAAAAATCATGTGTGTTCGAAACGCTTAAAAACTTCCTCGAAATTAATAATAGCTTGATTTTAGAAATAAGAAAAATTAAATTTTCTATTTATTTGAACTATAGATATATCTCAAGCAATACACCTATAATTAATTTTCAAAGATGAGCATATGTATTTAAATGGATATAGAATAAAAATGCTCTTTAGTGGAACTAAATAAGAAAAGTTTCATACCAGCGAGTGAATCTTTTATGCTGTACACCTTCACAACAATATTTGCTATAAGTAATTTTACATAAAATATATTAACATTGACTTATATAGGTGACTTCACAACCTTCTAAAAAACAGAATCTCTGATATGGACACTTTTATGCAATGAAGTTATTAAGCTACAGTCAGAAATATTAATAAATAAATTTCAGTTTCAGAATAAGAATTTTTAGTATTCAATCTTCACTATAGTTATAGTTTTGTCTAACAACCTAAACTATTTTGTGTAAAATATTTAATTATACCCAACTGCATTTGTATGTCACAAATAAACCAAAATATATTTTAAATATTAACTATATATAAATAATTCATTATTATACATAGTAGTAAAGGAGGTAAATGTATGTACTACAAAACTATGATGAACAATAATGTAAACAAGAAATACTTGTTTTTAAAAGGCTTAAAAGTGCACTTACCATGTCAATTATATCAGATTCATTTTCATGGTTAAGATCAGACTACAAAAAAAGAGAAAAAGTAAATTAGTGTTTACTGTTGTTATAAAACTTATTTATTTAATGGAACAGAATAAATATCAATAGGACCTTATCTCCACTGTTTTCATTCCTTAATTAAGGAAATGTATTCTGAATCTGAGGAACAGTCTGTATCTATCTTTTAACAGTTTGCATTTATCCATGCACATTTATAAGTGATTCCAATGCACTACGACTAAATCTGTCAGTTTATTTTTCTTTTCTGTACCAAGGTTAAGGTTTCATTTTCTTAGACTCATGCTTCAATTCTTTGAATTCTATTGATTAAAATTTTTACTTTAATCCAGACATTATATAGTCTCTTAATGCTATCCTTAAAATATAAGTTTTAACATCGATATTAGACTTAAATCTACTTAAAACAAATTTCATTTTCCAGTAAGACAATGACTTTTAAACTTCTCTTCCCTTTTTATTGACTATTTTAGTATTTGCATTTCAAATGTTATTCCCTTTCCCAGTTTCCTGTCCAGAAACCACCAATCCTCTGCCCCTCCCCCTTCGTCTATGAGGGTGCTCTCCCACCCATCTACCCACCCCTTGCCACCTCCCCACTCTGACATTCTCCTATACTTGGGGGTCCAACCTTGGCAGGACCAAGGGCTTCTCCTACCATTGGTGCCCAACAAGGCCATCCTCTGCTACGTATGCAGCTGGAGCCATGGGTCTGTCCATGTGTACTCTTTGGGTAGTGGTTAAGTCCCTGGGAGTTCTGGTTGGTTGGTATTGTTGTTCTTATGGGGTTGTAACCCCATCAGCTCCTTCAAACTTTTCTCTAACTTCTCCAACAGGGACCCCATTTTCTGTCCAATGGTTTGCTGTGAGCATTCGCCTCTCTATTTGTCAGGCTCTGGCAGAGCCTCGAAGGAGAGAGCTATATCAGGCTCCTATCAGCATGCACTTCTTGGCATCAGCAATATTGTCTGGGGTTATGTATATGGGCTGGATCCCCAGGTGGGGCAGGCTCTGAATGGCCATTCCTTCAGTCTCTGCTCCAAACTTTGTCTCCATATCTACTATGAGTATTTTTGTTCCTCTTTTAAGAAGGACTGAAGCGTCCGTCCCATATTTTCTATCATACTTGTTTTCTTCAACTGTCAATATTTAAAAATATAAACATTTCCATGATTTTTCTGCTCACTGCAGATATTTTAAAACGACTTAATTTTATAATACATAAGCATACTCTGGATAAATATATAGCTTAATGATATTTTACACATGAATATGCCTACACAATTACAAACATAAACTGTGGAATAATATTATAAAATATAGAATATTTCTAGCAACACAGAATATTACCTTCATGTTCATATCCCAGACTATATACTCTGAGTAATGACCAATGCGTTCAATTGTCTCATAATTAATTTTCTGCTTGGTTTCATGTAAATGAAATCAAATGGCATATATATTCTTTTTACCCCGACTTTCTCACCATACAATTGATATGAAACATGTAAGTTATAATATCACATAATTTAAGTTTTTATGATTCAACCTTTGCCATTTTTGGTTTGAATATTTCATTATACTTATATTTAGATTGTAACTTTTAAAATTTATTTTTCACATATATATACATGCATACATATACACACACACACATATATATACATACATATATATTATATATATAAATACTTTTCTCATATACACAGTATCTTCAACACAGTTTCCCTTCCTTCCTCTCATCCCAGTCCCTCCCTTCTCTCCCAGATCCACTCATCTTCCATTTCCTTTAAAAATATAAAGCAGACCTCCCAAGGATATCAACTGAACATTGCATAACAAGTTACAATAAGACTAGGCACAAATCCTTATATTGAGGCTGGATGAGGCAACCCAGAAGCAGTTAAAGAGTCTCAATTCCAGGCAGAACAACCAGAAACATCCCCATTCCCACTGTTGGGAGTCCTACTAAAATACCAAGGTATACAACCATAATGTAATGCAGAGAGCCTAGTTCAGGCCTATCCAGACTCCATGACTGTTGCTTCAATCTGTTAGTCCCCTACGTGCACTGAGTAGGTGATTATGTGGATCATATTCTTGTGGTATCATCTACACCTCTGGCTCCAACAATCTTCACCTCCCCTCTTCTGCAGGGGTCCCATTTCCCCCCTAGTCGCCAGATCTGCTCAAAGTCTTAAAGTCACTTAGATACATTTTAATCCATCTATAAGGCCTTTTTAAAACTTAAGTATTAAACTTTTTAAGTAATTATCTTATGTCATTTAGAGTATTTTCTCTTTTTTTCTGTATCTTATTTGGTTTTTCATTTTCTATTAATGTGCTTATTGAATATTTAGATTAGCCAAGTTCTATTAAGTCTTTATATATGCCACCTTCTATCATTATTTTCATGGTTACTAAACAACATGTTTAAGGGGAGTATGGGAAAATTCTGTGTCCTCAAGATCTTTCACAGGATTCATAAAGTCTAAACTTTTCATAGTATTACTAAAGTACATTAAGGATTTATTTCACTTACAGTTTTCATGAGTAGATTAGAAATGTGATATACCTTTAGTCATAAGGGCGATGCAAATCAAAACAACCCTGAGATTTCACCTCACACCAGTGAGAATGGCTAAGATCAAAAACTCAGGTGACAGCAAATGCTGTTGAGGATGTGGAGAAAGAGGAACACTCCTCCATTGTTGGTGGGATTGCAGACTGGTACAACCATTCTGGAAATCAGTCTGGAGGTTCCTCAGAAAATTGGACATTGAACTGCCTGAGGATCCAGCTATACCTCTCTTGGGCATATACCCACAAGATGCCCCAACATATAAAAAAGACACGTGCTCCACTATGTTCATCGCAGCCTTATTTATAATAGCCAGAAGCTGGAAAGAACCCAGATGCCCTTCAACAGAGGAATGGATACAGAAAATGTGGTACATCGACACAATGGAATATTACTCAGCTATCAACATCAATGACTTTATGAAATTCATAGGCAAATGGAGGGAACTGGAAAATATCATCCTGAGTGAGGTAACCCAATCACAGAAAAACACACATGGTATGCACTCATTGATAAGTGGATATTAGCCTAAATGCTTGACTACCCTAGATGCAGAGAACACATGAAACTCAAGATGGATGATCAAAATGCGAATGCTTCACTCCTTCTTTAAAAGGGGAACAAGAATACCCTTTGCAGGGAATAGGGAGGCAAAGATTAAAACAGAGGCAGAAGGAACACCCATGCAGAGTCTGCCCCACAGGTGGCCAATACATATGCAGCCACCCAATTAGACAAGATGGATGAAGCAAAGAAGTGCAGGCCGACAGGAACCGGATGTAGATCTCTCCTGAGAGACACAGCCAGAATACAGCAAATGCCATCATTAAACCACTGAACTGAGAACAGGACCCCCATTGAAGGAATCAGAGAAAGGACTGGAAGAGCTTGAATGGGCTCAAGACCCCATATGAACAACAATGCCAACCAACCAGAGCTTCCAGGGACTAAGCCACTACCCAAAGACTATACATGGACTGACCCTGGGCTCCAACCTCATAGGTAGCAATGAATAGCCTAGTAAGAGCACCAGTGGAAGGGGAAGCCCTTGGTCCTGCCAAGACTGAACCCCCAGTGAACGTGATTATTGGGGGGAGGGCGGTAATGGGGGGAGGATGGGGAGGGGAACACCCATATAGAAGGGGAGGGGGAGGGGTTAGGGGGATGTTGGCCCGGAAACCGGGAAATGGAATAACAATCGAAATGTAAATAAGAAATACTCAAGTTAATAAAGAAAAAAATATTAAAAAAAAAAGAAATGTGATATACAAGCAAATGCACATGTTCAGTTTCATCCACTAATGAGAATTAAACTGTTTCAAATTATAAAACAAATAAACTTTATTTTGTGTTTTGATGTGTTATTTATGATGGTATATAATGAATTCATTATTATTATATCTAAATGAATTAATTCATTTATTTTAATGAGACAATATGTAGTGATATGTTTTTATAAATATATGTTGACTCCATTAAGAGTGAACTTTTATCATACCACACATTTAAGTAAATAAAATATATTGAAATACTGCTGTCCTACTGTGTACTTAGGCTGTTTATACGTTCACATGTCTATAAGCGAACTATGCTACTAAGGTTATTATGGCTTAGATTTCCCATACAATCAACTTTTACAACCACGAATACTCCTGAATTATGTACTCTTGCATGCCCGCGAATAAAAGTAATATTTGTGTATGTTGTGGCTATCATTCACTAAAAGTAACCTTCTGGTCTCCATCTGTACCCAGAGGTAAATAAGGCTATCCCACAGCCCTCCGGACTCAAAACCTGACTGGAGAAATCTAGTCTTCCAGGAGTGCTCTCACTCCTAAGCTCACAGGTGAGACCCTACATTTCCTCCACTAACTTGTCCAAAGAGAGACTCATCAGGAGAGTACTGGGCACAGGAAACGCTGAGCAGGCTGGGACAGGATCCTTCTGGTCTCCATCTACGCCCAGAGCTAAGGCTATCCCACACAGCCTTCCAGACCCAAAGCCTGCCTGGAGAGAGCTGGTCTCCCAGGAATGTTCTTACTCCTAATATTACAGGCTCATGGGCCCACAGGAGGGAGAAGCTCCAGTCAGAGATAGCAAGACCAACTAACATTGGAGATAAGAAGGCGAGAGGCAAGTACAAGAACCTAAAAAACAGAAACAAGACTACTTGGCATCATCAGAACCCAGTTCTCCCACCACAGCAAACACTGGATACCCCAACACACTGTAAAAGCAAAATTTGGATTTAAAATCAAATTTCAGGATGATGATAAAAGACTTTAAGAAGGACATAAATAACTCACTTACAGAAATACAGGGGAACACAGGCAAACACGTAGAAGCCATTAAAGAAGAAACACAAAAATCCTTTAAATGGTTACAAGGAAACACAGACAAAGAAGTGAAGGAATCTAACAAAACTATCCAGAATCTAAAAAGGGAAATAGAATCAATAAAGAAATCACTAAGAGTGGATATCCTGATGATATAAAGCCTGGAAAAGAGATCAGGAGTCATTGAAGTGAGAATCTCAGGAATAGAAGATACCATAGAAAACATTGATTCAATAATTAAAGTAAATGCAAAAAGAAAAAAGCTCCTAACCCAAAACATCCAGGAAATCCAGGACACAATGAAAAGATCAAACCTAAAGATAATAGTAGAAGAGAGTGAAGACTCCCAACTCAAAGGACCAGTAAATATCGTCAACAAAATCACAGAAGAAAACTTCCCTAACCTAAAGAAAGAGATGCCCATAAACATAAAAGAAGCCTACAGAACTCCAAATAGATTGGACCAGAAAGGAAACTCCTCCTGTCACATAATAGTCAAAACACCAAATGCACAAAACAAAGAAAGAAAATTAAAAGCAATAAGGGAAAAAGGTCAAGTGACATATAAAGGTAGACCTATCAGAATTACACCAGACTTCTCATCAGAGACAAAGAAAGTTGGGAGATCCTGGACAGATGTCATACAGACCCTAAGAGAACACAAATGCCAGCCCAGGTTACTGTATCCAGCAAAACTCTCAATTAACTTAGATGGAAAAACCAAGATGTTCCATGACAAAACAGGGACAGATTAGACACACAAAACAGATGGGCTAGAGGACAGGCCAAGCCACAAACGACCAACTACAGACAGATGGAAGACAGCAGAAGTTGAGAATTCAAATTCGGGATTTCTCTTGGTGAAATTGATCAAACAAGAAGTTGTTTTATATTCATCCATATGTTATGTTGACACATTTTCTGAGGTTATCTTTACTTTGATAAGGGATATAACATAACATATAGAGTAGTGTAAACAAATGAAACCACCCATATAACATGCCTCAGATCAAACATACTTCTAATACATAGGAGTCTTTCTCTGGCTCCCTTCCAGTACAGTTTCTCTGTCTAAAGATATACCATGAAGAAACTTTTGCTTGCTTTTGAAGTTCATGTATATAGAAACTATAGACTTGTCTGTACAGTATGTGCTATATTGGTGTCTTATTCCAGCATAATATATGAAAATCTGTTAGGTTATTTTGTGTAGTAGTGGTTCATATCACAAATATGATATTCAACTACATCCTAATTTAGTTGCCATTTCAGGTTTTGACATACCTTCCTCACTAAACCTAATTAATATCATCATCATCATCATCATCAACATCATCATCATCATCGCCGTCGTCATTTTATTCATAGCAGATATAAAATGATGAATGTTCAAACCTCAACACTGGCATAGATTTTCACAAAACTTGTTATGTAGGCCATATTGGCCTCAAACTCTTGATTCTTCAGCATCAACTTCCTGAAGGCTGAGATTAAAAGCATTCATCCCGATACCAGTTAAATTTTTATCTTTTTATATACAAAACTTTCTAAAGCAATTTCTCTTTAAATATTTTAATATGCACTTAAATCACCCCATAAAGAAATATTTCAATAGTTAAAATTAACTATTATAATTCTTGGTTAGTTTTCTAATCTAATCTCTTTCATGTGCTCTTATCATATAGTTTCTCCTTACTTAAAATATTTAGAAATTTCTTTGTCTTTAATAGTGAAAAAGTAGTTCATTTATATTTGCTTTTATATTCTATTATTGTACATTACAGAAATGAGAATTGTTGGTCGATAGTTATCCATGGATATATCTTACTTCTGCATTTCTTTATTGGCTATTTTATTTATTTACATGTCAAATGTTGTCCCCCTTCCTGGTCTCCCCTCTTCGAACACTCCATTCATACCCCCTCCCCTTTGTCTCTAAGAGGGTGCTCTTATACCCACCATTCTGGCTTCACCACTCTAGCATGCATCTCTGCTGGGGTATCAAGGCTCCACAGGACCAAGGGCTTCTCCTCCCATTGATGCCAGATAAGGCCATCCTCTTCTACATGTGTATCTAGAGTCATGGGTCCCTCCATGTATACTCTTTGGTTTGTGATTTAGTCCCTGAGAGCTCTGAGTGGACTGATTAATTAATGTTGTTGTTCTTCCTATGGGGTTGCAATCCCCTTCAGGTCTTTCAGTCCCTCCCCTAACCCTTCCATTGGGGTCCCTGGGCTCAGTCCAGTGGTTGGGTGGTTGTATCTGTATCTGTATTAGTCAGGTGCTGGTGGCAGAGCCTCTCAGGGACAACTATACCAGGCTCCTGTCAGCAAGTCTTTCTTGGCATCAGCAATAGTTTTGAACAGGTCTGTATTGGCTCACTGTGATGTTCATTGGATACTAGTAAAACAAACAGCCTTTTAAAACAAAAACAGTCAAATAGATATTGAGAGAGTAGGCAGTCTCTTCTTATCCCTGATTTAGTGGAATTGCTTTAATTTTCTCTCCATTTAATTTGATGTTGGCTATTGGCTTGCTATATGTTGCCTTTATACTGTTTAGTAGGCACATTGTATCCCTGACCTCTCCAAGACTTCTAAGAAGGGGTGTTGGATTTTGTCAATGCCTTTTTCAGCATATAATGCGATGAATATGTGGGGTTTTTTCTTGCAGTTTTTTCAATAAGGTGGATTAGTGATGGATTTTTGTATATTGAACCATTCCCGCATCCCTGGGATGAAGCCTACTTGATCATGGCGGATGATGTCTTTGATGCGTTCTTAGATTTGGTTTGTGAGTATTTTACTGAGTAATTTTTCATTAAATGTTCATAAGAGAAATTTGGCTGAAATTAAGATAGTCAAAAGAATAGGAGGAATTCTGCCAGCTCTGTATCTGAAAGCAGATTAATATCTATTAATATCTAAAATCTCAAAAATCACAACACAAAATAACTGAAAATGCTCCAATCAATAAATGAGCAAATGAATAGTTTTCAATAGAAAGATTAATAGCTAATATTTATATGAAATTTGTTTCACATTCTTACTAATTATAGAATTGATTTTCTATTACTGCAGCCTAAATGGATATAATCAAGAAAACAGATGGTAAGGCCTATTGCTGAAGATACTGTTTACTTATGTCATCAAAAACGGAAAAATTTATATGGTTGCCAAGTACAAGCTTCACACCCTCTAATTAGCACTCACAGTGCCAGAAAGTATTATATACATTTCTGAATGACAAAAGTAATTGTCATTCTCATCCAGCTTTGAGCCCTGCCACCTATAATAGTTAATACCCTACAAGATATCCTGCTACAATAGTGGCACTAATGGGATTAACTAACCACTTTTTGATTGAATGTAAGACCAAGACTATGAAACAGAACCCACACCTGATATTGTTAGTGATGTCAAGAGCCTGAGGCAAGATGTCATAGGCTGAAGGGAAAATATATATTTATTTTTTGACAAAGGAATATTTCAATAAAGCAACTCCAGATGGCATATTGCTACATCCATAAATCAGTGTACTATGCAAATCTCATCAGAAAAATTTCTTGCAGTAGATGGTAATACATGATAATTATCATAGAGTCACACAACTGGACAATGTATATAGACAGTGAGAGAACTTGATACACTTAATCCTTAGTGGGACAGTCTTTATCAACTTCCACTTCTCAAGGCTCAAGGATCTATGTGCAAGATGAGTCAGAAAGAGCCAGATGTGGGTCACTCCAAGGAAACAGTGTCTTCTAACACAGCTGACACACACATAAACTCACAGCAACTGTGACAGGATGCACAAGAATTGCAAAATTCAAGCCAGACAAATAACAGCAAAAAGAGAGTGAAACAGGAAAAAAAAATACACTCCTAACCAAGAAACTATTTACAACTGATATTTGCTGAAAAAAGGAGAAAGTAACAGTGGCATTGCGTGCTGTGGATTTGGTATAATGCTTCGATTATGTTAATTGGTTCCCAAAATTAAAAGGTAATCTGCATACCTGTACATAAGACATTGACAATCCCTTACTCCAGCTGGTTTTGATTGATAAATAAAGTTGCTGATGGTCAATAGCTTGGCAGAGAGACCGAAGCAAGACGTTTAGGATTTGGGGGCAAGGGATCAAGGGAGGAGGTAGGGATAGCCACCAGGCCACAAATGGAGTAGCTGCCAAGCTAGAAAGACAGCCAAGCTGTAAGAGCTGGGAGCATGGCCCGAGAAGGTTGCAGGTCTGGGTCTGGGGCAGCCAAGATGAACTATAGGTTTTAATAAGTGATGAGTTCGGATTATCTGAATGTATATCAACCAGGAGGAGCTTAGGAATTGGCCCAGTCATAAAGCTGTTTAAGGCATATTAAAATATGAGGCTTTGTGTATATGTCAGGAACCCAGAACACTAGGGCAGGTAGCAAGGACCGTGTGGTGCCGCAGCTGTGACAATTTGAGTAGAGATTAACTGGCTACTACAACAACTGGGTGTATCAATCACAGTCCAGGACAATATTTTTTTCTGTGTGTGTGTGTGTGTGTGTGTGTGTGTGTGTGTGTGTGTGTGTTTGTAAGTTTTATTTTGTTTTTGAAAGAGCAGAAATGAGTAGGTAAGGAGGTGGGTAGGATAGGATATGGGAAGTTCTGGGATGGTGAATGAATATGATCAAAACATATTGTATATAAAAATGTAAAAAATAATAAAATTGTAGGAATGTAAATTACTTCAGCTTTATTGTGAAAACAAGTACCAAGATTCCTTGGAAAATTAAATACATAACTACCATATTACCTAGCATGTAAATCCAGGAAGATTATAATCTTAGTAAATATCTGTAAATCTACAAATCACAGAGATATAGGCATATAAATGTTTATTGTAGCTCTACTCATAATAACTAAATTGTGGTATAAACCTGAGTTCATAAATAAAAGATTGTTCAACCATAAGCATCCAATATTTTGATGCTTATAGGAAAGTGGATTCAATTGGAGTACTATGATTTGGGAATCAAAAGTCAAAATGACAAATATTACATTACATTTTATTTATGAATCTTAAAATTATACAAATACATATAATTAAAGATATATCTAAGACATAACAGTTGAAGAGAAACTGTCTAAGGGATTAATTGGCAGATCTAAGAAAAAAATAGAAAATAAGGGATAGGGGAGAAAATGTTCTAAATAGGAAATGGTATTTTGAAACCCAATGCTATTTACGAAGATTATACCCAGATACAAAAAAAAAATACTAAAATAGAATTAAATATGAGAAAGGCTATAATAATGAAATACCAAAAGTATACAAATAACAGATGGAAGTTAAAAACCTAATCACTTAAAGAACCTAAAAATTTCAAGTAGTCTGTCTCTGTTACCAAATATTTAATTCTCACAATAAATATTAATAGGATGAAAGGGAAAACCATATGTTGTAATCTACAAAACATAAGCACTGTATTACTTTTTTTCCATTGTTGACTTTTTAGGTATAGGTATTGTTAACACAGAACTAATAGAAGTATCTTCCAAACATAAAGAGACGATGCATATCCAATGTGCATTTTTAAACACAAAAACAAAAAGAGAATTTGAACCCTGGTATTAGTTTGTAAGGTAATACCTTGAATCTTTAAGCAATTCCTAAGTCTGGATAATTTTTGTAGATTCCAGAGCTAGTATGCAATTTTGATATTGATATTCTTTCCATCTTAAAAGAAGTGATTAACTTAAACTGTTTACTATGTTAAATGATTTATTAAGCTAAAAATTTTTTATCTGAATAGGTGATCTCTAAGTAATCTTAATAAAAGTAAAATATTAATAAGTACTCTTAACAAAAGATTTAAAATATATTTGATGGAAATGTTAGTAAAAATTATACATAAGTATACAAAACATCAGAATAAACAGGTAAAAGATTTCATTACCCAAAAGAAGAACTGAAAAGTATGCATAACCACAAGAACACTGGAAAACAATAAAGAACAAAGTTAAAAATTTATGCCTCCCTATATTTTGAAATGGAATGTCTGCAAGGTCTGTTTATTCAAAGGGATAGTTTCAAGACCACTGAACTATTGTGAGGAATCAGAACTTGTGAGACGGAACCAAATAGAATGTCTTAAGTCACTGTAGAAAACATCTTCAAATATGTTTTAAGAAAGGGGAACACTTTTACATTGCTGATGGGATTTTAAACTAACCTTCCAGTATCTTTAAATATTACTTGTTTTTTTCTCTTAACCAGGTTCTTTATTTGTTTTTAAAATGAGAAGTGATAAACTCGATCCAGTACTTTAGATATATCCCAAATATCCTAACACAATAATAATTTATGGTTAAAATCTACCATTCTACTTTCGGTTCATGAGTGAGGATGTCAAATTTGAAATACAACTTGCCACTTTCAAATAACACTACAATGAAGAAGGGTGGAGGACAAAACAACTAAAATTACCACAGTTTCAGTATTCCTTTAATTGATTCAGTGTTGAATTAATCAGTTTCCCATTAGTGCAATTAATACCTGAAAGAGTCAGATTATAAAGGAAAACTTTATTTTGCCTCCCGGTGTTGGAGATTTAAGTGCATGCATAAATGATCGAATTGATTTTGGTTCTATAAAAATGTGACACATGGTAACAGAGTGTGCAGAGTGAAACTCCTCAATGTGAGGAAGAGAAAAAACTAAGGAGTTTGGATCTCTCTTTTTTCTTACATTTTCATTTATTTTTTGAAAAACATAGTTATATTCAATATTTATAAATTAAGCGATATTTAAATATATTTTCATAAATATATTGTTTAAATTATGATTATTCTAATTTAGAGAATTTTTGTTTTCTTTTTAAAATATTTTTATTTGAGTTTTAATTTATATTTCAAATGTTATTCCCTTTTCCGGTTTCTCATCTATACCTCCTATCCCATCCCAATTCTCCTTCCTCTATGAGGGGGTTCTCTCTCCACCCACACCCCCTTCCTGACTCTCTGCCATGACATAACCCTACACTGGAGAGTCCAGCCTTGTCAGGACCAAGGGCTTCTCCTCCCACTGGTGCCCAACAACACCATCCTCTGCTACATGTGCAGCTGGAGCCATGGGTCTGTCCATGTGTACTCTTTGGGTAGTAGTTTAGTCCCTGGGAGCTCTGGTTGGTTGGTATGGTTGTTCTTATGAGGTTGCAAGGCACGTCAGCTCCTTCAATCCTTTCTCCAACTCCTCTAAAGAGGACCCTGTTCTCAATTCAATGGTTTACTGCTAGCATTCACCTCTATATTTGTCATGTTCTGGCAGAGCCTCGCAGGAAACAGCTTTATCAGGCTCCCGTCAGCATGCACATCTTTGTTTCATCAATATTATCTAGGTTTGGTATCTGTAAATATATGGGCTGGGTATTAACCTTCTATCAGACACAGGATAGGTAAAGAACTTTTCCGAATCTGTTAGTTGCCAGTTTGTTCTAATGACAGTGTCCTTTGCCTTTAAGAAGCTTTGCAATTTTATGAAGTCCCATTTGTCGATTCTTGATCTTAGAGCATAAGCCATTGGTGTTCTATTCAAGAAATTTTACCCAGTGCCTATGGGGTAGAGGCTCTTCTCCACTTTTTTTTTTCTTTTTTTCAGAGCTGGGGACCAAACCCAGTGCCTTGCGCTTCCTAGGCAAGCGCTCTACCACTGAGCTAAATCCCCAACCCCCCACTTTCTTTTCTATTAGTTTTAGTGTATCTTCTTTTATGTGGCGGTCTTTTATCCACTTGGACTTGAGCTTTATACAAGACTATAAGAATGGATCGATTTGCATTCTTCCTCATGATGACAGCCACTGGAACCAGCATCATTTGTCGAACATGCTGCCTTTTTTTCCACTGGATGGTTTTGGCTCCTTTGTGAAAGATCAAGTGAGCATAGGTGTGTGGGTTGATTTCAGGGTCTTCGATTCTATTCCATTGTTCTATCTACCTGCCCGTCTCCGTACCAATACCATACAGTTTTTAACACTACTACTCTAATACAGCTGGAGGTTAGGGATGGTGATTTTCCCATGAGTTTTTTATTGTTGAGAGTTATTTTCACTATCCTGTGTTTTTTGTAATTCCAAATATATTCCACCAAGAATCACTTTTCCCATCTATAAACCACCCCATCTTTAAAAATGTTCAACATCTTTAGTCATCAGTGAAATGCAAATAAAAACAACTATGAGGTTCCACCTCACACCAGTTAGAATGGCTAAGATCAAAAACTGAGGTAACAGCAGAGGCTGACAAGGATGTGGAAAAAGAGCAGCACTCCTTCATTATTTGTGGGACTGCAAGCTCTTAACAACCACTCTGGAAATCAATCTGGAGGTTCCTCAGAAAATTGGGCATTGCACTACTTGAGGACACAGCTATACCTCTCCTGGGCATATAACCAAAAGATGCTCCAAGATACAACAAAGACACATGCTCCACTATGTTCATAGCAGTCGTATTTATAATAGCCAGAAGCTGGAAAGAAGCCATATGTCCTTCAAGAGAGGAATGGATTCAAAAAAATATGGTACATCTACACAATAGAATACTACTCAGCTATCAAAAACAATGACTTCATGAAATTCTTAGGCAAATGGGTAAAACTAGGAAATATCATCATGAGTAAGGTAATCCAATTATTAAAAAAAAAATCAGGAGCAAAAGCAAATAGGCCAGACTAGGCAACAGACAGGATGAGAAAGGCTGTACGGGGGTGGGGAGGGTTTACTCAAATAGTAAGGTAATACTACCACTAGTGGGTAAGGAGCAGGTTAGATATTTTGGTAGGCAGGTTGTGAGGGCCAATGAGCCAAAGGTCCATGTAGCTGGAACAGGTAATTATTTTCTTCTCCCCTTCTCAAATAAGCCCCATATAATATAAAATACCTTGGTGTGACTTTAACCAAGCAAGTGAAAGATCTGTATGATAAAAATTAATGTCTCGGGGTTGGGGATTTAGTTCAGCGGTAGAGCGCTTGCCTAGCAAGCGCAAGGCCCTGGGTTCAGTCCCCAGCTCCAAAAAAAAGAAAAGAAAAAAAATTAATGTCTCTGAAGAAAGAAATTGAAGATCTCAGAAGATGGAAAGACCTCCCATGCTCATGGATTGGCAGGATTAATATAGTAAAAAATGGCCATTTTACCGAAAGCAATCTACAGATTCAATGCAATCCCTACCACAATACTGATCCAATTCTTCAAAGACTTAGACAGAACAATTTGCAAATTCATCTGGAATAACAAAAAACCCAGGATAGCTAAAACTATTCTCAACAATAAAAGGACTTCCGGGGGAATCACTATCCCTGACCTCACACATCAATAAGTATTACAGAGCAATGGTCATAAAAACTGTATGGTGTTGGTACGGAGACAGGCAGATACAATTGAAGACCCAGAAATGAACCCACACACCTATGGTCACTTGATTTTTGACAAAGGATCCAAAACCATCCAATGGAAAAAGGATAGCATTTTCAACAAATCGTGCTGGTTCACATGGTGGTCAGCATATAGAAAAAGGCAAATCGATCCATTCTTATTGCCCTGTACAAAGCTTAAGTCCAATTAGAGCAAGGACCTCCACATCAAACTAGATACACTCAAACTAATAGAAGAAAAAGTGGGGAAGAGTCTCGAACACATGGACACTTGGGAAATTTTCCTGAACAGAACACCAATGGCTTATTTCTATGATCAAGAAGCAAGAAATGGGACCTCATAAAACTGCAAAGCTTCTATAAGGCAAAAGACTGTCATTAGAACAAAACGGTAACCAACAGATTGGGAAAAGATCTTTACCAATCCTACATCCAATAGAGGGCTAATATCCAAAATATACAAAGAACTCACGAAGCTAGACACCAGAGAGCCAAATGACCCTATTAAAAATGGGGTACAGAGCTAAACAAAGAATTGACAGTTGAGGAATACCGAATGGCTGAGAAGTACCTAAAGAAATGTTCAATATCGTTAGTCATAAGGGAAATGCAAATCAAAACAACCCTGAGATTTCACCTCACACCAGTGAGAATGGCTAAGATCAAAAAGTCAGGTGACAGCAGATGCTGGATGGTGATGTGGAAAAGAGGAACTCTCCTTCACTGTTGGTGGAATTCGCAAACGGAAATGACTTCCTTCTGGAAATCAGTCTGAAGGTTCCTGCAGAAAATTGGACATTGCACTACCTGAGTAACTCAGTTATATCTCTCCTGGGCATATACAAATGATGCTCCTGCAACATACAATAAAGACACATGTCCACTAAGTTCATATTAGCCTTTATTTATAATGGCCAGAAGCCCGAAAGAACCTAGATGCCCTTCAACAGAGGAATGCATACAGAAAATGTGTACATCTACATACGGAGTATTACTCAGCTCAAAATAATCATGAAATCTATTGCAAATGGGTTGAATTAGAAAATATCATCACTGGTGAGGTAACACAATCAAAAGAAACATTATACATGGGCACTCATTGATAAGTGAATATTAGCTCAAATGTCGACACCAAGATGCAATGCACGGACTATATATGAAACTCAAGAAGGATGACCAAAATGCAGGTGTTTCACTCCTTCTTTAAAAGGGGAACAATAATATCCATAGGGAGGCAAAATTTAGAGCAGAGACTGAAGGAACGGCCATTCAGAGTCTGCACCACATGTGGCCCATACATATACTGGCACCAAAACTAGAGTAAGACTCCTGCCCAAATACTCACTCCAGCTGGGACACCTACAGAGAGCCAAGCTAATGCTGGATGAACCCAACTGATTTGGAACCCCTTACCCGAGTTGCATCTTCCTTCTTGTCTACTTTTCCACTGGAGACAGATCTGCTGCCATATACCCTCTCACATCCCACAGACTGCCTGTCTTCCAGGAGGTCTTCAGTAACAGAGGAAGTCTGCCTTAACCAAGGACACAGTCCTTCCAGACTGCCCTTCCATCTGCAACTGGGGCAGATCCTGTCCCTGGAACGCAAAGTTTGCCTGTCTTCCAGGAGGTCCTCCCTAACCAGGGACATAAGAGACACAGGAGGCCCTGTCTGAACCAGAGACCTAACTGCCTGCCCTCACAGGAGACTGGCTCCTAAACCAGGTCACAGACCCCTACCTGCCTCCTGCAGGCTGGTTCCAGTCAGAAACGCCCCATTCTACTTAACACCAGAGATAATCAGATAGAGGCAAGCTCAAGAACATGAGCAATAGAAACCAATGCAATTTGGCAACCATCAGAAACCAGTTCTCCACCACAGTAATCCCTGGATACCCTAACATACATGAGAATAAAATTGTAACCCTGAATCCCATCTCATCAAGATGATAGGGCCTTAAGGGAGGGATATAAATAATTCCCTTAAAAGAAATACAGGGTAAAAACACAGACAAACAAAGGTAAAAATCCTTTAAGAGGAAACAAATCCCATAAAAAATACAAGAAATACAATCAAATAGTTGAAGCGAACTGAACAAAACTTTCTGAGACCTCTAAAATGGCAAAACAGAAACAATGAAGAAAACACAAATGTAGGCAGCACTGGATTGGACAAATTAGGAAAGAGATCGAGCTCCAGATGCAAGCATCACCAAGAGAACACAAGAGATAAAAGAATCTCAGGCATAACAGACACCTGAAAGGAGATACAAGCACAAACAGTCAAAGAAAATACAAAATGTAAAAACCAACCCAAAATAATAGAAACTGAGGACACAATGAAAAGATCAAACCCTAAGAATGATAGGACTAAAAAGAAGGTGAATATGCCAGCTCAATGGCCCAGAAACATCTTCAAAATCATAGAGTAAACCTCCCAAGCCCAAAAGAAAACATACAATAAATGTACAGAGAGAAAGTCTACAGGACGCAAAGCCAGATTGGACCAGAAAGAAAAATCCACTTCCCACATAATAATCAACAAACAATACATAAAAAGAACAAAGGAATAACAATTTAAATTTGTAAGTAAAAGCTCAATTAACATAAAAAGAGAACCTATCAGAAATACATATGACTTCTCAACAAAGAATCCAAAAGCCAGAAGATCCGGAAAGATGCGTCTAGATCTTAAGAGATCACAGATCCGGCTCAGGATACTATAGGCATAAACCTCTCAACATCACCAGAGATGGAGAAACCAAGATGTTCCATGAAAAAAAAAAAATTAAACAATATCTTCTACTAATTCAGGCACAGTATTTAATTAAGATTAAATATGCGGGGTATCCAATCCATTATAATTCCTTCCATGAAACTATAATGTAATGTGGAGTTCATCCATGACCTGCATAGCTGGAGTTGCGCTGAATCAGCTATGTTTGCTACTGTCACAGTAATTTGGTGGAATTTTGCCGGGCCTGGAGTTGGAGTTCCACTTTTGGCCTGATAAGAGATTTGTGCAGAGAAATGGAAACCTATGCCATTTGACTGTCTGCATGAGGTGATTAACATCATCACAGTTGGGACTTATGGTTTTTTGCCTTCATAAGCCTGCTGCTTTGCAATAAAGTTGAGCCATGATCAGAACTTTGTCTCAGATCCATTTTTTTTCTCATTCTTATCCTTTAATTCCCAGACTCCCATTAGAATACCTACATTGAATGGGGTCACTGGTCTATTAAATGTAACTTTGAAGAACTCAAATTTCCCCAGAGAAGCAAAGTGAATCCCTTAAAAAGTATTTATTCAGGAAAACAAATGTTCAACCTCAATTAAATACTTTTATTAAAAAAAGCCAAGTATGGATGAATCTTCCTTTCTGGAATATTCTTTTATCGGAGCATATAATATTTGATATCTGCAATTCAAAAGTTTTTCTTGATCGCTTTTGTTCTGAATGATGGACTAGGCCCACCAACAAGGTAAAGTCATCACTCTTTTATTGCCTAGTACCACGGCACAAACAACTATGCCATTCATTATCTATTGTAAAAATCCCACCTCTGATATCAAAACAATATGTGTATTTAGTGCGTGTCACATAACGTATGTCTAAAACATATTATTAGATAGCTTATAATTATTAAAATAAATATTATGGAGTGATGAATGATTTTTAAAACTTTATTACTCTCGTACATAGTATATTCTGACTTTGTTCCACATCTCCACTCCTCCCATTCTCTGTGCATCTGGCCTCTCCCTCAGATCACTCCCTCCTCTGTTTCCTTTTTGTCTCATATAATTGCCAGTCAGTACCAGTAAGAGGAAAGGGTCCTAAGCACAGGCAAAAGAGAAAGAGACAGTCCACATACATTTCACTGTTCGAGTCTCCACAAGAACACTTGCTACACAACCATAATATATATGAGAGACTCTACCAGCCTCCCATGCAGCCTCTCCATGATTGTTGCTTCAGTCTCTGTTGGCCCTTGACTCCTATTTGATTATGCTGGCTATGGTCTTGTGGCTTCCTCGACCACTCTGACTCTACAATCCTTTCCTCCCCTTTCTGTATTGTGATTCCCAGGCCGTTTTAATGTTTGGCTATGGGTCTCACATCTGCTCCCAACCATTGATGAAGAAATAAACATTATCAGAACTGATCTATAAGTGATTTTGACAATGAATATAGTTTTTTGGATCGTACATGACAACTAGAGTTAGAGGAAGAGTAAAGAGAAACCTACCTTATTTGAAAGGAACAAACCACAGAACATAGCAAGTACAAATATACTGCATTAGAGCTAGTGTACCTTCTGCAAGTCCCATACCTTGACTTTGATCATATGTGGAAACCAACTATCAGGGTTGACTTTACATCTCTTCTGCACACATATACCAAAATGAACAAAAGTAAAAATTGTGATACTTAAAACAAACTTATTTGTGCATATGCTAGATACACATAATTGCCTAATTTTACAACCAAGTATAATTATACAAAATTCACTTGGAGGATGCTCAATATTCATCACTTTACCTTCTTTTTTATTGAATATTTTGTATTTACATTTCAAAATATTATCCCCTTACCTGGTTCCCTCCATCCACCTCATCCTCCTTTTATGAGGGTGCTCCTCTTCCTAAACCACCCCTCCCACCCTCACCCCTGTCATTCCCCTGGGGAAATGAGCTTCACAGGACCAAGGGCTTCTCCTCTATTGATACCACACAATGCCATCCCTTCTGCCACACATGGGCTAGGAGCCATGGGTCCCTCCATGTATTCTTTGGTTTGTGGTTTAGTCCCTGGGAGCTCTGGGCCGGGGGTCTGGCTGATTGATATTCTTGCTCTTCCTATGGGGTTGCAAAGCCCTTCAGCTCTTCAGTTCTTTCCCCAATTTCCATTGAAGCTACTGCCAGTCCAACACAGCTACCAGCATCCCCATCTGTGAATATCAGTAAGGCCTGGCAGAGCCCTCTCAGGAGATTCAGATTCGACTCCTGTCAACAAACACTTCTTCTTGGCATCAGCATCAGTGACTGGGTTTGGTGGCTCATGTAGGATGGATCCCCAGGTGAACAGCAATCTCTGGATAGCCCTTTCCTTTAGTCTCTGCTGTACTCTTTGTCTCCGTATTTCCTCCTGTGAGAATTTTGTTCTCCCTTCTAAGAAGGACCGAAGCATTCACATTTTGGTCTTCCTTCTTCTTGAGCTTCATATGGTCTGTGAATTTTATCTTGGGTATTCTGAGCTTTGGGGCTAATATCCACTTATCAGTGAATGCATACCATGTGCGTTCTTTTGTCACTAGGGATACCACACTCAGGATATTTTCTAGGTCCATCTCTTTGCTTAAGAATTTCATGCAGTCACCATTTTTTAAGAGCTGAGTAGTAAAGTACTCCATTGTGTAAATGTGCCCCATTTTCTGGACCACTCAGTCAGCCTGCTCTTCTTCAAACTGGCCAACTCTAAATTGGTAAAATAAGACACCTAAAGACCTTTAAAAGACTCTAGCCTTCAAGGAAAGAATAGGCTTTTGTTTCCCTAGGGCTGCCCTCCATTTTGTAGAGTTCTTTCTTGTTTATTTTTGTGATTATAACTACATAAATTCTCCTTCCCTATAGTCTCTCCGAAATTTACTCTTATATCCCCCCTTGCTTTCTTCCAAATTTATGACCTGTTTTGCTATTACATATGTGAATGTGTATGTATCTTTATATTGTATAAACATATATCCCTAAATATTAACTACTCTGTATAATGTTACTTGCACGTATTTTTTCAAGGCTGGCCACTTGGTATTGGATAACCAATTGATGTGCTCTTCACTGAAGGAGAATACTTTCCTGTCCTCAGTATTCCTTAGTTGCTTGTGGTTCCTTCTATGGGTTCTGGCCTATACAAAATCCTATGCACTTTTTCATGTGTATTAGTGTCATCTTGTACAGCTCATGTTTGAATAGCCATATTATTGAAAGTTTATTGGTGTAGCTTTTAATTGCTTGGAGATGCAATGTCATGCCAGCTCCCTAATAATCATCTTCTTAGAGTTTTTCTTCCCCATTTTTCACAATGTTCCCTGAGCTTTATGTGTGGACTATGATCCTATTGAACCACATCAATAACTAGCATGGTACTATAACCCTGAGTGTACAGTAGTAGCACAAATATCTTGGTGGAAATGAACAGCTCTGTAATTGGACTGAGGACACTCTCAATAAGAGTGAAATCATTCCAGATACTAGAAATCTAACTACTCAGAACTATTGAAGTAATCTGTATTGGAGGAGAATCTACAACTACTATTTTACTAAAACAACCTAATACCCAAACTACCAAATGAATGTAGTTTTTAATCCTCATCAAGGGAACTTTGCTACAGATGGAGACCACTATAGAGAACCACAATCAATCAAATGAAGAATTGTGAAGCCCAGTCTTTTCTCTGTGTTTTTGCTCTACAAGTATGTTTTTTTCATCTGTTTTACTTGGTAAATAAATGAAAAGTAAATAAGTAAATTCTATTTGAAAGTAGCATCTAAGAGCCTGATTTTCATAGCTGTATGTATATCATAATTACTTAGGGAACTTAGGGGAAATGAAAATGACCAAGTTTTATTTCATACTAATTGAACCTAAAATATCTAGGGCTAGGGCTGATTGTCACTATTCTTTTTTTAAAGATTCTCAGGTAACTGTTATATGCAATTAGGAATGAAATCAGAATTTGGCTTAAGTCTTAGGACTTAAAGTTATATTAATATATAATAAAGTTATATTAAGTCCTTGATGTGATACTTTCATGCAAACTTTATGGTTTTAAGACCACTCCTGTTGAAATTCCTTACTTTTACTATGACAAAGGCATCATGCTTCACAAATGATTGATTGAACCATTACCCTGTTTTTAAATCATTTCACTCAATACAGATGCAGAGGAAGTATGGAGGCTTTTATTTTGTGATCATTAATTCTAGAAATACCATGAGTATTTTCAATCGGATTCACTTTGTTCTCACTTAAGATCAAGATGATGACTGACTGTTCAAAAGCTATAACTTTTAGATAAGCTTTATTCCTTTTTTAGAAGCTTTTCCAAAAGACAGAATTTCTCCTCTACTTTCTGTGACAATTGGGTTTATTTCTATAACCAGACACTAAGATCTACAGATACTTCTAAATGGCATTTCCCTCTACTCTCTTCAGCACCTAACAGAATCCAGAATTGTTTAGCATGTAAACCATGTTGTACTAATTTGTTTAAATTGAGGTTTTACTTTAACTACTTCATGGATCATAAGAACAGACATATTACTACAAAGGAAAAAAGTAATTTCTAGCTATTTTCTGAATCACATTTGATAATTTAAAAGTGAACTGGAAATGAAAAAATATAAATAGCTACCGATAGAAGAATTTAGTAATAAATCAGGAAGGTATGGTATCAACATTATAATGTGAAACATCCCTATTATATACTGGTTCCATCATGGAATTTTATAAATTTGTACATGTTGTAAAGAAGAGAAAATAATAAATTTACTAGACTTCTAGATTCTATATTACTTTTAAACCTAAACTAGAGCTCTATGAAGATATAATATATATGTAAACCCCTGTGACAAAATGTAGAGTTATGTGATCTTCACATAATTTGTCTAATACTGTAGGCCTTTCTGAACTTGTGTTTGTCTTGATGCAACTTAAACATCTGGTTAATCTTGGAAAATTCTTTCAGAACTGTTGTCCAAATACTGCTGATATTATAAGTGAGAGAGGGTGAAAAGAGGGAATAAGGAGTAAATGACATTGACTTTCTTCTTTCCTTTAAACAGTAATGGCTGTGAGAAAAAAAAAAGCTTTCATAACTTAACCTTTCTTAAACTCCTAAAAATGTTCTGGAACAATTAAAAATCAAAAGAATATTTCAGTTTTTGTATTATTTATTATATGGGAAGTAAATTAGAGCATTGGAATTAAAGATTTTTAACTAGAATAGTATGTTATCTAGACGCAGTAGTGATTGAATGTTCATTTAGGGCAGTGATTTGCGATCAAAAGCAATTTTGCTTCACAGGAAAATTTGAGGACATTTGCAGATATTTTCTTTTTTCATTATTGGATATTTCCTTTCTTTATATTTCAAATGTTATCCCTTTTCCCGTTTCCCCTCCAGAAACTCCCTATCCCATCCCCCTTCCCCTGCTTCTATGAGGGTGCTCTGCCACCTACCCACCCACTCCCTCCTGCCTCCCTGCCCTTTGGCATCCCCCTACACTGGGGCCCAGCCTTCACAGGACCAAGGGCCTCTCTTTCCACTGATGCCAGACAAGGCCATTCTCTACTACATATGCGGCTGGAACCATGGGTCCCTCCATGTGTACTCTTTGGTTGGTGGCTTAGGCCCATGAGTTCTGGGGGTGGGTTGTCTGGTTGGTTGATATTGTTGTTCTTCCTATGGGGTTGCAAACCTCTTCAGCTCCTTCAGTCCTTTCTCTAACTCCTCCACTGGGGACCCTGTTCTAAGTTCAATGGTTGGCTGCAAGCATTTGTCTCTGTATTTGCTATGCTCTGGCAGAGCATCTCAGGAGACAGCTATATCAGGCTCCTGTCAGCATGCACTTTTTGGCATCCACAATAGGTCTGGTGACTATAAAGGGCTGGGTCCCCAGGTGGGGCAGTCTCTGTATGGCCTTTCCTTCAGTCTCTGTTCCACACTTTGTCTCCATATTTCCTCCTGTGAATATTTTTGTTCCCCCTTGTAAGAAGAACTGAAGCATCTGCACTTTGGTCATCCTTCTTGAGCTTCCTATGGTGTGTGCATTGTATCTTCAGTGTTCTAAGCTTTTGGGCTAATATCCACTTATCAGTGAGTACATACCATATGTGTTCTTTTGTGACTGAGTTGCCTAACTCAGGATGGTATTTTCTAGTTCCATCCATTTGCCTAAGAATTTCATGAAGTCATTTTTTTAATATCTGAGTTGTACTCCATTGTGTAAATGTGCCACATTTTCTGTATCCATTCCAGATATTATTATCATACTACAATACCAAAACAACAATTTCTCCACAACAGAATACGTTTAGACGCAAAATGCCAATAGTGATGAAACTGCAAAGCCCTGTCATACAGTAAAGCAATCTGGTTTCAAAATATTGGTTGGTCTTGCTACCTAGTACATCTTTTATGACTGGCTTTCCTCCAAGTCACACAATTCCTACCTTGGCGAGTCTAGCTGTGCCATTAACAGATAAACTTGTTAATGTTTTGTTTTGGCAAATACAGTGGAAGAGTAGGGCATTAAATTATTTCCTAAATATGCAGCTGTTCCCTAATTCTTGGTAACTCTTCATGTCTATGTGGGGAGGACCTAGAGAATTTAGAGGTCAGGTAATATTAGCAAGGTACTGGAATATGTACAGACCAGGGAAAAGAGAAGGGGTTCCATCTATACTGCTACAGGGTGCCCCTCATCTTTGTAGGGTAAGGATTTTCAGGTGTGACTGGTTTGGAAGGAATGCCCATACCCCTGAAAATAACCTCTCATTTAGGTTCTTTTCTGTAAGGAAGCCTGATAAATTCACTGAATACCCTAGAATAACCTTTGGCAGAATCATGCCTTGGTTTAAGAAAAGAGATAGACATTGCTTTACTTCTCCCCGCTGGGAAAGAATTTTAGCATTGGCATCTTATCATTGACTAGTCTTTTAGAATTGTTATTAAACAAATGCTAGTTTTCTTCAACCACTAATTAGTACTAAAGGGGCAGGTATTAAGGAAAGTGATAATTTAATGTTCTGAGAGCTTAATCTCAGGCAAATCAACTCCTTCTACCTTCGTTTCTTCCCTTGTACAATAAGAATAGTAAACATGTCTTACAGAGCTGTAATAGACTGACTGAATTAATATACACAAAATGGTTGAATGTCGTAAGTACAATATAATATTTATGTAAATATCAGTTGATTGGCGAACTGGACCATGATCATTATTGCTTACCTTGCAAACAGAACAGAGTAAAGAGCAAAGTCAAAAAATTTTCAGAATTTATGTGTATCTCCATATTACTAATATCTTTGGAATGGGATCTGCAAAACCTAGGATATAGGGTGCTATTTTTGTGTAATGTTCCAAAATGAAAAGATAAGTTACCATTGTCTTGTGGATATTATTTGATTATATATAAGTACTGGTATGAGAGTTAGATACTTTATAACATTTGAAATAACAATCATGGCTAAGTAATCTTCAGATTACTTACTTCCTTTCCACATGCTTCTGTTCTTTTATATGTTAACTGAGGCAGATAGACTACATATTCTTTGGGAAAGTTTTCAGATAAGACTCACTGGACCAAACATATGAAGTTTGTCTTTAGTATATTTGAACCTGTACTTTTTAAATCTCCCTTTCAAAATGTAATGATATTCTCATTTTAGAGAAGGTATCTGACCAAGTTGTAGAGCAGAGATTTCATGTTTGTTTCCTGAATATATGACAGTACCTAGCATATGGTAAGTTTTAGTAATTCTTTAAGGTTTGTTGTATGAGGGGTTGGGAATTTAGCTCAGTGGTAGAGCACTTGCCTAGGAAGCGCAAGGCCCTGGGTTCGGTCCCCAGCTCCGAAAAAAAGAACCAAAAAAAAAAAAAAAAAAAAGGTGTGTTGTATGAGCTCATAGAAATGATACGTGATGCTGGGTCTAGTTTAAGGAATGATTTAAATACCAATGGGATTGAATGGGGTATGAGAGTGGGAGACAGTGTAAAGGAAAGATTACAGGGAGGGATAAGTTACACTAAAGACAATTTTAAAAGGTTACATGGAAATCAATAACATTAGAAGCTTATATACACACACTAAAATCTTATAATGACATCACTCTAAAATCAACAAACACCCTAGCACACACTCCCATTTACAATGGAGACTTAAAACAAAAAGCTCAGTACCAGAAACATTAACTTCCCGTATTTTGGAAGTTGTTACCCCGTGACTTCTCACAGACACCCAAATATTACAGGATATCACTATTGCTCTTGGTTGTCCTCCAGAACTTGACAGTAAGACCCTCTTCCTAAAATTACCACATACCTGGACCTAGAATATATAAAGAACAAGACGGTTCAGACTTGGAGGATTCACCCTTACTGGCTACTTTTCATAATGTTGAAAGCTTCTTCTCATGCTATCTAAACATATAAATAATCACCAGTCATACATATCTATATTATGCAGCTACAATAATGAACAGCCTGATGAAAATGCCCACTGGTACAAATGTTACATGAGCAACATAGGAATAACCAAACACTTTCTGATTGGGCTAAAGTCCCAGTTTACAAGATAAAACCACCCCTGGCATTACTACTGAGCCAGGAACATATAAATATAACACATAACATAACAGGTTGACTTCTAAGGGATCTTCTATTATGTTACAAAATGGAAATAGTATTAAACTGACCCCCTAATGTCTCATTATTGCTACATGGATCAATGCATTTCCAGTGCCATTATGAGGCTTCATTTAACAAGGGTGTTTATCTAATGAAACCGATTGTCAGATATAGACAATAAAAGACCTCAGAATTGATCAATCTAGACAAAATAAACCTCTTGTAATCAGTCACCAGGCCCAGGATCATTACAGAGAATGGGTAGAGAACTATAAGTGGTAGATGCCTACCGGGGACACAGAAGGTCAGTCACACATATAAACTTAAGAACAGTTATTGCAGAATGTACAAGACTTGTGAAAGCTTAAGACAGTCCAAATCATAGAATGGAGAGAATTGGGCATAAAACCCAAGGCTTAGTGATGGTATCATTGGTAACCTTTAGATGCTGAGAGAGAATTTTTCTCTGAGAATGTACCCTAGTAAGTCAGCTATAACTTCAGTGGAAGACTAAACATCCAAGGACATCTGGATAGCTCAAAATTATTTTAATAAGCAAAAATAAAGATATAAATTGTTAAGCAGGAAAGTGGTTAGATCTGGGAAGAGTTGTATTTCTGCTTGTCACATTAAAATGATACTGTTACATATTGACAGTATTTCAGGTACAACATTATCGTGATATTCTATCATAATAATGTATTTCATTAATTTTACTAATGCATACCCTCATTCCAGAAAGTGAAAAAAATATGCTCGGATACATTTGATCAAAAATTAAGAAAATTGGGAGAAATGGCAATAGCTAACAAAGATATAAGTATAGTCATTTCCAGTATTTTTCCTGGCTCCTAATGAGTTAATAGATATTACAAAACAGTGCAGTTGTTGGAATTTATATAAGGAGTCAAAGCAGAGTTTAAAGTGAAGGAAAATTACATGAAACAACAGGAGAGGTTCTCAAATTAAGACTAATTCAATAAGGCTTAAAATGGAATTAACTCAAATGTGTTAAAACGGAGTTAGCAAAAAATTCTGTGGGCAGAAAACAGTTTAATTAGATAAATTTAGCAAGCTTAGGAAAACACAGGCTATTAAAAAACCTTTGATCTTTATGTTTTTATTCATCCTGAAGTATTTATTACAGAAAATATTTGCATTTATCATACATTATAAATCCAGGAGAATCATCAATTATAGTTATTCACTTTAGGACAATTAACATTGCATTCATCTTTTTCTGACTAAACTAATTATCCTAAGAATACCATGGACATACCATAGCTCCAGATGCATATGTAGCAGAGAATGGCCTTGTTGGGCACCAATGGGAAGAGAAGCCAGTGGACCCCCCAGTGCAGGGGAATGTCAGGGCAGTGAGCTAGGAAGGGGTGGGGGAGCACCCTTATAGAATCAGTGTGAGGGGGGAATGGGATAGGAGGTTTCTTCAGGGGAAACGAGGAAAGGGATAACATTTGAAATGTAAACAAAATATCCAGTAAAAGAAAAAATGTAAAAGAAAAAGAAAGAAAAGATATAAAGATAGAAAGAGAAAGAAAGAAAGAAAGGAAGGAAGGAAGGAAGGAAGGAAGGAAGGAAGGAAGGAAGAAGGAAGGTTGAGAAGAAGGAAGGGAAGGAAGGGAAGGAAGGGAAGGGAAGGGAAGGAAGGGAAGGGAAGGGAAGGAAGGGTGTTGAGGAAGGAAGGACTTGACGGATTTGACGGACAGAATAGCATGCAAGTAAGAAAAACATCTATCTTAGTGCCTGAATTTCTATAACATAGCATTGTGAGAGATCAGCAGTAGTAAAGTTTAATTGTATGTTTTTTAAACTCAATGCCAATATTGTTTTCTCGAAGAAGAACTCACAAGCAAAAACTGTTATCAGGCAGTGATTTGGAATTAACTTACTTCAGATACTGAAATGCATAATGAATTTAATCCAAATTATAAAGGAACATTTTTGGAGAAACTTAGTGTTAAAGACATCTCAATGATTAATACTGTTTGACTCACAAGCAATGTGAAGTTTGCTCACATACACTCATTGACCAAATGAAAAGTAGCAAGGTAAGTATTCCATCACAAACTTGAAGATATATTTTCTGTGCCCAATCTACAAAACTAGAAGCACTCACAGACTGTCATGTACTTGAGAAAATATCAATTTTCTAAAACTTATTTAATTATGAAGTAATGAGATTTCATCTAATGTTTATTTAGAAGTGATTATTTTACACTGTAATTTAATGCTAAAATGGCTATCAATTGTAAAATCTAATCAAGTTCTGGAAATTTATTTCCAGTTATTCATATACTTAATTAAAATCTTTGGCTTTTGGAATAATAATACTTCATAGAATCTTTGTGATGAAAAATTTATAGTTAATCTATGTAATGATTGTATGTTAGAAGAAAAGAATGTTATCAATTTTGATGATAGATAAAACTAACTTTGAATTGCAATTAAGTTAAATGTGAATATATTAAAATTTTAGTTCTATTTTACTTATATCACAAAATAATGGAATCAAATATTTTAATTTGACAATAAAATTATGAAATGTGTTGTTCTATTTTTATATAAGTACTTATGAGAAACTTGAAATTATGACTCTTGCATGATAGATTCTTGTCTATTTACTAACTGGAAATTTTCAGAAATATTTTATGACAGATTGCTTAAAAAATGAGATTTTTGGTGATGAGGTGTATCTAATCATAGCAGTACTAGAAAGCTTCTTGAAAAAATCAAAATTTAATTTACAGTTATGTCTCCTATAGTGATTGATTACAGTAGGTACCCAATATTAATTAAATATATTAATAGAACTAAAGGACAGAACTAAAAAATTTACTTCCCCAATTTGAACATAATGAAAATTTTAAAATTTTGATGAATCCTCTCTGAAAATATATTTCATGAAGGATATAAAGAGACCAATTTTATAAGAAAAAGAAGTAAATAGATTGGACATGAAGAATTAAAACTATTTCTACATGCCAGTATCCATTAAAAACCCATTTGAACTAATATTTTTGTTAATGTTACAAAATAAAATTGATATAGAAAATTGATTCTGTTGCTATATACCAGAAATGAACACTCTGAGTGTTCATTTGAGTTACAAAAACTATTCCATTTAATCTAGCTTTAGAAAAAATACTTAGAAATAAGTATAATGAAGAAGTATATTAAGATATGTGCAACAGGCACTGCAAACATCATGGGAAGACATTTCATAAGATCTACAATAATGGAAAAGTCTGTCTTATTGAAATGGACAGAAGGATTAAGGAAACTTAGTCAAAGACCCAGAAATGAACCCATACACTTAATTTTTGACAAAGAAACCAAAAAATATATTGTTGAAAAATGAAGGCATCTTCAACAAATGGTGGTGAGATAACTGGTAGTCTGCATGTAGAAGAATGAAAATTAAAGCATATTCAGCACCCTGCATAAAGCTCAAGTCCAAGTGAATCAAGGATGTGAACATAAAATTTACACTGAATCCAATAGAAGACAAAGTGGGAAATAGCCTTGAATTCATTGGCACAGGAAAAAAATTTCCTGAACAGAACACAAATGGCTCAGGCTCAAAGATCAATAATTGATAAATAAGACCTCTTGAAAGTGAAAAGCTACATAAGGCAAAGAACAATGGCAATAGGACAAAACAACAGGTTACAGATTGAGAAAAGATCTTCACTAACCCTACATCTGACAGAGGGCTAATATCCCAAATATTATTCTAATTATTCTAATACTTTGTCTTCTTCAAATTTGTCTCATGAGAATTGAGTGTACTGCTAGTATTCAGACTAATAGAAACTTCAGACAACACTTTATCTTTTAGTACTGTGACTTAGATCAATTTTCTTTAACAATAAAGTAAAACAAGTTGGAATCCTCCTATGGCTAAGACTACTATATCTCCTTTTACTCTTTCTTACTCTACTGTTCCTTTTCCTTCTCCTCTGTTCTCTAGCTCAGCATTCTGCCTGCTCTGTATCTTCTCACTGCTCTTAAAAGTTCATTCCTAGTTACTTTCTCTGAAATAGCTGTTCCTATCTCCTCCTATGGTATGAACACACATCTTTTGCTATTTTATAACTCATAATTTAATCATTACTGCAAGCATAAATGCTGCATTTTTTTCTTTGACTGAGAACATAAGGACTGCTTCTTTCAGTTGTTGCTTGAATGATATCCACTGAAAACTTTTTAAAAAGCCTAATCTTGAGTTCTTTTTACAATGAATTCTGTCTGAAACTCTTTTGTATCTTCATTCATGTCTTGGATGGACATTGTGTGCCCCACCCCAAACAAACTATTTTGCAAGTGGCCTTAGCTACAACATAGAAAAGTTCTACAATTTCTCAGAGTATATTTCTGATGATTTTTATTTTCAGGTCTGTAGAATACCTACTCTCAAATTTAACCCAGGAAATCTTTCATTGTGAAATCTGGCATCTTGCAGGTTATTGTAGAGTTAGAACTTCTCCCTGATCAAGCAATTAGTTATAAAAATACTTGCCCTATTTCCTGGATCCTCTAAAAGTTATGCATGAACTCCAGACCCCTGAAGAAGGAAAGAACTTAAGGAAACTTAGGAGTGATGACTCATGTCTCTGGGTCGTACCTGTTACTAGATGCCAAGACAGGGTCTTAGTTGTCAAAACCTTAGTACTAGCCAGGATTACATTTATATCACCCAATAATGGACACACCATTTAAGACAGAAATTTCCAAGTCTAGATCTTACATTAAGCAGAAACAATACATGTCTGGGGTAACAGCACACATAAGAAGTTAAGAGAAACAGAAAACAGAGGCATCCAACAGGGATGACATAAAACCTAATCGCTATTAGATCACAGGTATGGAAACTGTGTGTACACTTGGGAGGTTCTGGGCTATCCTGCTAGAAAAAAGACCATACACAGAGGAATATGTACCCAACCATGGTTAAAGTGTAGCCTAAAAGGCATGAGGGATATCTGACCTCATGGACTGCCTACTTTACTGATTCATTTCCATTCCTCTTGTACATAGGTACATGGGTTTGGTCCTATTCCTACCAACATCTACTTAAGCTCTATCCAAAGAAGTGCAATAAGTTGGCAGTCAGCAGCAGGAACCTCCTGGGTCCCACCTGTGCATAGAACTGACCTGAATCCATCACAAAGCTTTCTGTACCCAAATCCCATGGGGAAGAGAACTGGAACCTCAGAAGTGCGGAAACTCCTAAGAACTCAGAGGAGACTACTCTCTGCCCACATTACTGACCCAAAAAGAAATGGCCTAGTGCCATCTGTGCACTCTGGGCACAGGGACCTACGAACAATCAGGGGCAAGACCATTCAGGTTTCTGCCTGCACCAAGAACTGAAAGCCAGTCACCAGGAGCGCCTACACACCTGAGATCAGAGCACCTGATCCCAGATCCAGCTGAAAGAAAACAGGTCTATAGGAGTGCTGACACACAGGCTTACAGGAGGGGCAAGCCACTGTCAGAGACAGCAAGACAGGCTAACACCAGAGACAACCTGATGGCAAGATGCAAGTGCAGGAACCTAATCAACAGAAACCAAGACTACATGGCATCATCAGAGCCCAGCTCTTCCCCACCAAAGCAAATATTGGATACCAAACATACTGGAAAAGCAAGATTTAGATATATATCACATTTTATGATGATGATAGAGGACTTTAAGAAGGACATAAATAACTCCCTTAAAGAAATACAGGACAAAACAATTAAACAAATAGAAGCACTTAAAGAGGAAACACAAAAATCCCTTAAAGAAATACAGGAAAATAAAAACAAACACATGAAGGAATTCAACAAAACCATCCAGGTTTTAATAATGTAAATAAAAACAATAAAGAAAGAACAAAGGGAGACAACCTCAGAGATAGAAAACTTAGGGAAGAGATCAGGAGTGATAGATGCAAGCATAACCAACAGAATACAAGAGAGAATTTTAGGGGAAGAACATACCATAGAAAACATTGACACAACTGTCAAAGATAATGTAAAACACAAAAAGCTCCTAGTCCAAAGCATCTAGGAAATCCAGGACACAATGAGCAGATCAAACCTAAGGATGATGGGTATAGAAGACAGTGAAGACTCCCAAATTAAAGGGTCACTAAATATCTTCAACAAAATTACAGAAGAAAACTTCCCTAATCTAAAGAAAGAGAAGCCCATAAACATACAAGAAGCCTACAGAACTCCTAATATATTGGACCAGAAAAGAAATTCCTCCTGTCACATAATAGTCAAATTACCAAGTGCACAAAACAAAGAAAGAATATTAAAAGCAGTACAAAAAAAAGGTCAAGGAACATATAAAGACAGACCTATAAATATTACACCAGACTTCTCACAAGAGATTATGAAAGGCAGAAGATGCTGGGCAGATGTCATACACATCATAAGAGAACACAAATGCCAGCACAGGCTACTATATGCAGCAAAACTCTGAATTAACATGAATGAAGAAACCAAGATATTCCATGACAAAACCAAATTTACACAATATCTTTCTACAAATCCAGACCTACAAAGGATAATAGATGGAAAAGCCCAACAAAAGGAGGGAAACTTCACCCTAGAAAAAGCAAGAAAGTAGTCTCCTTGGAAAAACCAAAAGAAGAGAGACACACAAGCATAATCCCACTTCTAAATATGAAAATATCAGGAAGCAATAATCACTATTCCTTAAAATATCTCAACACCAATGGAATCAATTCCACAATAAAAAGACATAGACTAACAGACTGGATATGAAAAGAAGACCCAGCATTTTGCTACAGGAAACACACCTCAGAGACAAAGACAGACACTGCCTCAGAGTAAAAGGCTAGAAAACAACTTTCCAAGCAAATGGTCTGAAGAAACAAGCTGGAGGAGCCATTCTAATATCAAATAAAATCAACTTTCAGCAAAAGGTCATCAAAAAAGATAAGAAAGGACATTTAATATTCATCAAAGGAAAAATCCACCAAGATGAACTCTCAATCTATGCTCCAAATGCAAGGGCACCTAAATTCATAAAAGAAACCTTACTGAAGCTCAAAGCACACAATATACCTCACACAATAACGGAGGAGATTTCAAAACCCCACTCTCATCAATAGTCAGATCATGGAAACAGAAATTAAACAGAGACATAGAGAAACCAACAGAAGTTATGAACCAAATGGGTTTAACAGATATTTATAGAACATTTCATCCTAAAACAAAAGGATATACCTTCTTCTCAGCACTTCATGGTATCTTGTCCAAAATTGACCATATAATCAGTTGCAAAACAGGCCTCAACACATACAGGAAGAGAGAAATAATCCCATGCGTCCTATTAGATCAGCATGGACAAAGGCTGGTCGTCAATAACAATAAAAACTACAGAAAGCACACATGGACATGTAAGTTGAACAACACTCTAGTCAATGATAAATTGGTCAAAGAAGAAATAAAGAAAAAAATTAAAGACTTTTTAGAATTTAACGAAAATGAAGGCACAGCATACCCAAACTTATGGAACACAATAAAAGCACTGCTAAGAGGAAAGTTCACAGCTCTGAGTGACTGCAAAAAGAAACAGGAGATAGCATACATTAGAAGTTTGACAGCACACCTAAAAGCTCTTGTACAAAAGAAGCAAATACAAACAAGAGGAGTAGAAGGCAGAAAATAATCAAACTTGTGGCTGAAATTAACCAAAAGGACAATACAAGAAGCAACAAAACCAGGTGGTGTTTCTTTGAGAAAAATCAACAATATAGATAAACCCTTATCCAGACTAACCAGAGGGAACATAAAGTGCATCTAAATTAACAAAATCAGATAGGAAAATGGAGACATAACAAAAGAATGTGAGGACATTTAAAACATCATCAGATCCTACTACAAAAGCCTATATTCAACTAAACTGGAAAATCTGGAGGAAATGGAAAATTTTCTAGACAAATAAAAGGTACCAAAGTTAAAATCAGGAACAGAAAAAAAAACATAAAAAACTCCATAACTCCTAAAAAAATAGAAGCAGGTCATTAAAAGCCTCCCAACCAAAAAGAGCCCAGGACCAGATGGGTTTAGTGCAGAATTCTATCAGACCTTCATAGAAGACCTCATACCAATACTGTCCAAACTATTCTACAAAATAGAAACAGACAGAACACTACCAAATTCCTTCTATTAAGTCACAATTACTTATAACTAAACCACACAATGACCCAACAAAGAAAGAGAACTTCAGACCAATTTCCCTTATGAACATTGATGCAAAAATACTCAATAAAATTCTTGCAAACCAAATCCAAGAACACATAAAAATGATCACCCATGAGGCAGGAAGGGATGGAGGGGAGTGGGAGGGAGGGAAGGAGGGGGAGAGAGAGAGAGAGAGAGAGAGAGAGAGAGAGAGAGAGAGAGAGAGAGAGAGCAGAGCGCACAACTCAAAATCTGTCACACTTAAACTCTTTCCTGTAAGTCTATCTAGTTGTCATATGAGATTTTCCCTCTCATAAAAATAAGATGAATGGTTTCTGGTGTATGAAAAAGAAAGATTCTTAATTATTTCTGCTGTTGTGGCAATAACAGATTTTAACAAAGAAACTGCCTTTCTATCCTCTAAAAAGAAAGTATGAATACAATGCTGTAATAATTGTCTTCAGCAATGATAAGCATAATGTCAACACTGAAATAGCCAATGCCTATTGAAATATTATCATATAGACCTTTTCCTGTTTGTTACTTGTGTTCTGAAGGAAACTCTCACAAGTAATTAGTTGGAAGAAGATAATCTTTAAACCTAAGAAAACTGTGGTATGCACCTTATCCTTTAGAGACTAGATACCCCAAGAAATGGGGTGCCCAGGGTAGGGGGAGAGGGAACACCCTTTTGGGGGCAAAGGAGAAGGGTAATGGTATGAAGAATTCTGGGAGGGCAGACAGGGAAGGGGGCAATATCTGTAATATAACTAAATAAAATGATAATGAAAAATCCAATAGTAACTTCTTAAAGCATTATTATCCTGAGGGAAGTGTTCAAGGTACATTTTAGGGAAAAAAGATACATAAGGCTTCTATGAAGACTATTGATTGTCAACTGGCTTACTTTTTACAGCAAAATAGGTAAATTATCTGTACAACAATATATAATGAATGTTTAGATTCTTTTTTAAAAGATTCTTAAAATGTTTAAACACTATATCCATATAAAAATAATTCATAGTGCTGAAATTTCTTATCTTCTTTGTTTACTATACATATCAAAGTAGGCAACAGTAAAAAAATTGACAACAGGGAAACATTAATTTCATGAATATGATATTACTGTACTGTGGCATTTATTGACTGATAATGATAACACATGCATTGTCTCCATCTTTTCATTTAGGCTATTGGCTAAGTAATATTGATAATGTGGTCAATAAGTTTTTCTTTGCAGAAATATTTACTAGTATAGACATTTACGTTTGAGACACTGAAATTGTCTTTTTTTTCTATCTCTTCTTTAGACCTCTGCTCAAATGCCACAGTAGAAGAGAGAACTTCCTAAATCAGCTTATCATTTATTATTTTACTTTTGAAGAAATACTTGTGGAATATCTATGAAACTTTAAACTCATTCCACTTGAGAAGAAACAGACCCACAGGCTTAAAGTTCCATTTTATCAAAAGACACTCTGATTGTTTATAAAAAAAACTATGACAGGATTAAATTCTAGACATTTCATCTGTTTATCTAATGACATCTACAGTACAGACTACTACATTCTGATCTTAGAGATGATATTTCTGGTCGCACATCTTCATGAAATCCTTTTTATGAATACAGTCTTTAATTTTTTACCAGTGGAAAGTTTTACAATCTAATTCTAATGGGTGGGGAGTTATGTAGAATATACTGATTCATCAGTGAAGACATGGTAGTTGCTGAAATATTGCTATATGAAAAGTCTAATCAGTAAGTTAAAAAAGTGACTTTCATAATTCTATGAATGTCCTGTTTCTAACATGATCCATATTAGCATAGGAACTAAGCTATTTCAGGCATGTATCAAAATGTCTCAGGTAGGATTCCAATAATTATGAAGGTGAAGTATGGAACTGAATTACAGCATTGCTCCATTTATTTAATTTTAAATTCATATAATACAGTCAAAACAAAACTGTAGCTGATATCTATTCTAATCTTTATATTGCTTTCAAGTTATCAAACGAAGCCAGTCATTAAAAACATGAGGTAAAACTAGAGCAGAACAAAAGCATATTGAGTCTAAAGGGATTTTTCAAGACTCAGTCAGTTCCAAATGATGCTGACATCCATTGTGAAATTTAGAAGCTCACCAAAAAGATGTAGTGCCTTATACATGAGGATTTTTTTTTCTTTTTTCTTTTTTTCGGAGCTGGGGACCGAACCCAGGGCCTTGCGCTCGCTAGGCAAGCACTCTACCGCTGAGCTAAATCCCCAACCCCATACATGAGGATTTTTATGTACAAGAAATTATGAGAGCCAATCTATTTTCCAGGTATTTTAGGAAACATAACCAACACTGAAGTTCTTAATCTGTTACTTGTATGTGCAATATGATTTTCTAGCTGGACTGCCTTGTCTGGTCTCAGTGGGAGAAGTGCCTAAGCCTGGAGACTTGGAATGCCAGGGTTGGGTGATACACAAGGGGACACCCACCCAGAGAAAAGGATGGCGATGGGAGGATTATGGGACATGTAAGGGGGCAGTGAACATGATATAAAGTAAATATGTAAATAAAAATAAAAATTTAAAATTCTCAACAAATTTAATTTTTTTCATGATAAAGCTGAAAAACCTATATAGTATGTCATGTTTGTGAAATGGTTTTAGTTCATTTTGGGGTTGGCTCAAAACAGACTATTACACATACAAAATGATTTTTGATAGTGGAGCTTTCACACATTTAAGTTTAGCCTTTGTAATAAACAAAAAAAATGAAATCATTCTTTAAGAAAACACCCATCAAAAGGGAATATACTTTATTCTAGTTTTTTCAAAAGTATGGTTTGTTTCTTCCTGTAAGAGAGTATGATGAAACAAGAATATACTTGAACTATACCAGGGTTCATCAGAAATAGTCTCTAAGAGATTTTCTACAGTGGGATAACTGTACGAGGGCCATCTAGTTACTTTTAATATTAAAATACTTTGATCCTAAAAGAAGACTTACTGAATGAAGATATTTGAGAAGTGGAATGGAGCTCAAAAATATTCTTTTAAAAAGCGCCTTAGCAAATGTTGGATATGTTAGGGTTTAGAGATAATATTAGATACTATTTATTGGCTTGTGGTATAACATGTAGAAGTTCAGTAAGGGGAACCAAGAGTATGCTGTAATGAAAGTCTTTATACAGAGCAAAGTAGTCTTTCTCTAGAATCAAAAGCTCAAAAATTGGTTAGGTAATAATTACAAATCCCTTAAATATTAATGAAAATATTAGTTTCCAGAACTGTGGCAATAAAATAAAACTTTTGTGAATGAAGTATTTTATGAATTGTAAAAACTTTTAAAAAATCACCATATATTATCAGTGATAACAACAAACCAACAGCCACCCATATAAATGTAGTATTAGGCATACTGGTACCTTACTATAATGCCTTTATGTTCTTTCTTTGTAGGAAAGAAAAAATGGGGTCCATTTCAGCATAGTAGGTACTGAAATCTTTCAAGGTTGCATAAATATTTTAATGTAGAATTCCAGTAACTACATCAAGTAATTATGAGTTAGCAATATAGAACTGATTACAGCACTGCTCCATTTAATTAACTTTATTTTTTATTTTAATTTTCTTGGATATTTTCTTTATTTACATTTCAAATGTTATCCTCTTTTCCCTCTCTGCCCCCTGCCCCTCCTCCTTCTTCTATGAAGATGATCCCAGTCTTATCCACCAACTCCCACCTCACCATCCTGGAATTCCTCTACACTAGGGAATTGAGCTTTCACAAGACCAAGGGCTTTTCCTTCTATTGATGCTGGACAATGCCATCCTCTGCTACATATGGGGCTGGAGTCATAGGTCCTTCCATGTGTACTCACTGGTTTGTGGTTTAGTCCCTGGGAGCTATGGTGGGTTCTGGTTGGTTGATATGGTTGTTCTTCCTATAGTGTTGCAAATCCCTTCAGTTCCTTCAGTATTCTAACTCCTCCACTGGAGTCCACTTGTTCAGTCCAATGGTTAGCTGCAACCATCCTCATCTGTTTCAGTAAGGCTCATATAATACAGTCAAAACATAATTGTAGCTGACCTATATTCTCATCTTTGTATTTATCAAACAAAGTTATCAGACAAAGCCAGTCATTAAAGACTGAAGTGTATTTATTCACTTAGGTTGATTCTTACTCTATAATGGGAGACACACTCTGATTTGAAGAACAAGCCCTGTGATAATCATAATTAGCTATGGATCAAGTCTCTAAAAAAAATAAAAGTTGTTATGAAACTAGGTACTTGGGAGAAAGACTGAGAAAAGGTAGGTCACCCCTACCTGATGGAGTCTGTTATTTTTTGTGAAGAAAGGAGTATTTCATCTGACATGTTGGAAGGTATTTACAAAACAAGAAAGGGAAATCCACTTCAAAGGAAGCATCACTAAAAATAAAGCTGATGCAAATGCACATAGAAGAGTGAGTGAGTGATATAGTAGCACCTGAGAGGCTCTGCCAGAGCCTGACAAATACAGAGGCGGATGCTCACAGCCAACCACTGAACCGAGGACAGGATCCCAAATAGAGGAGTTAGAGAAAGAATTAAAAGAGCTGAAGGATAGGAAGAACAACAATATCAACCAACCAGAACCTCCCAGAGCTTCCGGGGTTAACCATCAACAAAAGAGTGCACATGGAGGGACCCATGGCTCCAGCTGCATATGTAGCAGAGGATGACATTGTCTGACGTCAATAGAAGGAGAATCCCTTGGTCTTATGAAGGCTCATTTTCCCATTGTAGGAGAATGCCAGGGTGTTGAGATGGGAGTGGTTGTGTGGGAATGGGAACATCCTCATAGAAGCATGGGGAAAGGGGAAGGGAGATAGGAGGGAGGAAAGGGGATAACATTTGAAATGTAAATACAGAAAATATCCAATAATAAAGACCAGAAAATAAACATATTTCTATCTTATATCTGAAAAAACAGACTTGAAAATAAAGCTCCTAAGAGATAGAAGGATAATTCATTTTAATTAAGAAAAAAAGTAATCTAAAAAGACATTATGATCCTAAACATATCTACACTAAACTGTAGTACACCTAATTTCATGAAAATGATACTACTGAAATTAAAGACAAATATTGACAGCAAAGAGTTAGTAAGAGTTGATTCAATACCACACTTTCCTAAATAGATCATCTGAACAGAGACCCGTCATAATTGAATTACTTCATACATCAAAGATACTTAACATATCTCAAAATGGTGCTGGTCTGAATTTTCTGTGCAACACCGAGGAATGTACATTTTACTCAGCAGCCTATGAAAGATTCTTCAAAATAGAGCACATTTTGGGACAAAAACCACATTTTAACAAATGTGCCAAAACTGAAATAACTTCATTTATCCTATCTGAACATAATGCAATAAAACTTGCAATTGACATCAAATCAATCTCTAGTGAACATACAAATTCATAGAGATTAAACAAGTCATTACTGAATGATGAATGGGTCAAAGAAGAAATTAAAAAAATCAAAAAACTCCTGGAATTAAATGAAAATGAAATCATGGCACAACAAAACTTCTGGGACACATTAAAGACAATCCTATGAAGAAAATTATATCGCTACAAATAAGTTATTTAATGATACAACACAAGAATTTAGAAAAACAAGAAAAATTAAAAATATAGTATATATGAAAAATAATAAAACAAAGAACAGAAATTAATAAAAAATTAAAAATGCAAGGAACCAATTAATTTAAACATGGTTCTTTGAGGAGATAAAAAAAAAACCAAACAAATAACAAGACCAAACCAAGCCAAACCAAACCAAAATAACAACAATAAAACCAAACTGATAGTCCCTTGCCTAACTAACCAAAAGAAAGCAGGGACTCAAATTAATAGGATACAAACTAAAAGGGGAAACATTAAAATAATCTACAAAGAAATTCATCATATTTAAAAGGAATATTTTATAAACCTGTACTCCATGTAGGTAGAAAATATAAAAGAAATGGATGGATTTCCATATCCATTCAAATTACCAAAGATAAATGAAGAAGAGATTGACACCTAAACTGACTCAGCAAGAAAATGAACTTGAAGAAATAATAAAATGCCTCTTGCCAAAAAATCCCAACAAAATAAAACAAACAAAACGAAACAAACAAACAAAAGCCAGACAGGTTAATCAATAGAATCTTATCCAAGACAAAGAAATAAACTCATACACTTATGGACACTTAATTTTTGACAAAGAAGCCAAAGGCATACAGTGGAAAAAGAAAGCATCTTCAACAAAGGGTGCTGGTCTCACTGGATATATTCATGTTGAAGGATGCAAATCGATCCACATTCATCACTCTGCACAAAACTCAAGTGCAAGTGCATCAAGGACTTCAACATAAAACCTGATACACTAAATCTAATAAAAGAGAAAGTGGGACCTAAGAAACTGAAAAGCTTCTGTGAGGCAAAGGACACTATTAATAAGACAAACCTCAGCCTACAGATTGGGAAAAGATCTTTAGTAACTCAACATCTGAGAGAGGGTTAATATCCAAAAAAATGTAAGTGATGAAGTTAGACTCCAACAAACCAAATATGTACTCACTGATAAGCGGATATGAGCCCAAAAAGCTCGTAATACCCAAGATACAATGCACAGACCACATGAAGCTCAAGAAGAAGGAAGACCAATGTGTGGATACTTCAGTCCTTCTCAGAAGGGGGAGCAGAAGACTCAAGAAAGGAAATACAGAGAAAAAGTATAGAGCAGAGACTGAAAGAAAGGCCATTCAGAGACTGCCCAACCTGGTGATCCATCCCATATGCAGCCACCAAACCCAGACACTATTGCTGAGGCCAATAACTGCTTGCTGACAGGAGTCTGATATGGATGTCTCCTGAGAGGTTCTGCCAGAAACTTACTGATAAAGATGATGATGCTTGCAGCCAACCATCAGACTGAGCACAAGGACCCCAATGGAGCAGTTAGAGAAAGAACTGAATGAGCTGAAGGGGTTTGCAACCCCAAAGGAAGAACAATAACAACCAACCAGACCCCATGGAACTCCTGGGACTAAACCACCAACCAAAGAGTACACATGGAGGGATCCATGGCTCCAGCCACATATATAGCAGAGGATGGTATTGTTTGGCATCAATGGGAGAAGAAGGCTTTGGTCCTGTGAAGGCTCATTTCCTCAGTGTAGGGAAATGCCAAGGGTGGTGGGGGAGGGTTTAATGGGAGGGAGCATCTTCATAGAAGCTGGGGGAGGAGGGAGAGAGGAGAAAAGGGATAACATTTGAAATGTAAATACACAAAATATATAATAAAAATGATTTGGTGATAAGAACCTATACCCACAAAGCCATCATAAGAACAACATATTATAAATTTATGTGTGACTTTCAGAATGGTAGAGATCTGTAAAATTCAGTTTAGTTGAAAAAGAATGGGGTACAGAGCTAAGCAGAGAATTCTCTACAGAAGAATCTCAAATGGCCAATAAGCACTTAAAGAAATATTCAGCATCCTTAGTCATTAGGGAAATGCAAATCAAAATGTTCCTGAGATCCCACCTTACAGCAATCAGAATGGCAAAGGCTAAAGATCTCAAGTAAGGGCACATGCTGATGAGGATGTGGAGAAAGGGGAACACTCCTCCATTACTGGGGGTATTGCAAACTTGTATAGCTTCTCTGGAAATTAATCTGGCATTTTCTCAAAAAAATTGGAAATAGTTTTACTGGAGACCCAGCTATACTGCTCCTGGGCATAGACCTAAAATATGCTCTGCCAATCCATAAGGACACATGCTCCACTATGTTCACAGAAGCTTTATTGTCCCAGGAATCAATAGAGGCGATCTTAGCCAAAATGCCTTAACAGTGGGGACATGAAACCAGAAAAGGTCACCTCCTGTAGCCAGGCTGGACTCCCAGTGGACGGATATGGATGCTGAATTATCCACAAAACTTTTGACCCAAAATGTGTCCTGTCTAAAAGCAATACAGGTACAAAAATGGAACAGAGTATGAAGGAATGGTCAACCAATAATGGGTCCAACTTGAGACCTATCCCATAAGCAAGTACCAATCCCTGACAATAGTAATGATACTCTGTTATGCTTGCAGACAGGCACCTAGCATAACTGTCTTCTCAGAAGGTATACCAAGAAGCTGACTGAAGATGCAGATAATCACAGCTAACCTTTGGTCAGAGGAAGGGAACTCTTATGGAAGTATAGGAGGAAGGACTGTGGGCATTGAAAGGGATGGGAACTCCACAGGAGGACCAACAGAATCAACTAACCTAGAACCTTGGCAGCTATCAAAGACTGAGCCACCAACCAAAAAGCATGCAGGGGCTGGACATGCAGGGGACACCCTTTCAGAGGAGAAGGGTGGGCATATGGGAGAGAGGGAACTGGAAGTGGGAACTGGGAGGAGTAAAGCATTTGGAATGTAAATAAGTAAATTTATTAATTAATTAATTTTTAAAAGCCCAGATCTAAATGGAATCACAGCAGATTTTTTATCTGACTTATAAAGATCTAAAGCTGTTCTTGACTAAATTATTAAAACAAACACAGAAATAGAAGGACAGCTTCTAAATTCTTTCCATGGACCAGTATTACTCTAGTACTCAAACCAGACAGACATAACAAAAACCAAGGACTACAGGTACAATATTCCTGATGAACAGATTTTTAAAAGAAAAAAATCAATAAAATACTTGGAAAAATATAGGCACATATCAAAAAAGATTACTTACTTTTACCAAGTTGGCTTCATCCCAGAGATGCCAGGATGATACAATAGATGAAAATAATTATATATAATAAATTACAAAGATGGCCTTAAAGATAAAAATCATGTTTTTTCAATAGTTGCAGAAAAGGCTTTTGACAAAATCTATTATTTTTTTTATAATAAATGTCCTAGAGATTATCCGACTAGAGGAAACATACTTTAATTTAAGAGATACCCACAGACAATGTCATCCTAAATGAAGAAAAACTATAAGCAATCCCATTGAACCCAGGGAGAAAACAAGGAGTTTGACTATCGTCATTGTTTTTCAATAGAATAGTCAAAGTACTAGCTCGAGCAATGAGGAAAGAAAAGGAAATTAAAGTGTTACAAAGAGGAAAAGAGGGGGGATCAAACTATTCATATTTGAAGATGATAAAATATTATACATAAGAGATGCCAAAAAAGTTTACCAGAAAACATCTAAAAATGAGTAACATTTTCAGCAAACTGTCAAGATACAGAGTCAAGTTGAAAATTCAATCTCAATTCTTTCTGTGATACACCAATGACAAATACTGAGAAAAGAATCATGGACAAACTTCCACCCACAATATCCTCAAATAAAGTAAAATAACTAGGAATAAACCTAACAAATGAAGTAAAAATCCTTTATAAAACTTTAAATCTTTGAAGAAAGACTGAGAAAGATATTAGGAAATGGAAAGATATTAATGTTCAAAAATTGGTAGAATTAACATTATGGAAATGATGATTATACTTTTAGTACTATTCATAGTCTCAATGCAATCCAATAAAATATTTTCTAACCTAATTTTATATAGAAATAAAAAAAAACTTTTCTAATATTCATTTGGAAACACAAGTCTTCAGACAGCCAAAACAATTATGAATAAATTGAACAATTCTGTAGGGATTACCATTCCAGTTTCAAAGATGTATTGCAGTGTTACAGTAATAAAAACTGCATGGTACTGGCACAAAAGCAGACATATAGACCAATACAACAAAACCAAATATGCAAAAGAAATTATCACTACAGCCATCTAATATTTGACAAAGCTGCCAAAAACATATACTGGAGAAAAGTCATCTTCAATAAATGTTATGAAGGAGATGGTGAGAAGTCATGGGAGGTGATGTTAAGATTATGCTTGGTGTATTTACAGGTTATTATTAATGTTCCTAAGAGATGGATGGTACTAGGCTTTGTATGTTTAAGTGGGCAATTATAGCTTATCAATTGGATCTAAGATTATTGTGTTGTGTGTTCTTTGATGTGACAGTTTGAGTGTAGGAAAGTATGCATCAGCAGGAGACAATGGACCACCGCAGAGCTGGGATGTGATTCTGCCAAGATATCTAGCAGATGTCTTGGGGCACCGTGGTGCGGACCAAGCAGGGTAAAAGACAACCCATAACTTTTTATTTTTATACTTTTACAACAACAGATGGCGAGCCAATGTGATGGGCAAGAATCCACTAGTAATCCTAAGGGTTGAGAGAAAGTTTTTATTTTCTAAGTAAGAGGAGGCCGGTGCCATGTTAAGTCATGTGATATGTTAAGGGCAGGAATTCAAACAAAGAAACTGGGAAGCCACCTGGGCTGGCAGGTTGTAGGTTCCCTGCTGTGTGATAAGTAATGGCAACTCAGAGAGTTAGAGATTAAAAGTTGCTTTTTAAAGAAATTTGTTTAGAAAGTCTTTCAGGATACTCATATTCTTTTTAACGTGGGCTCCATGGGAATTTTGGGTTGAAATCTTAGTTAGACAAGCTACTTCAGGTATTATTAAAGGGTGATTGAGTTTGTTTTTAGAAAGAAGAATACTAGTAAAGAGATTACCTGAATCAGGTGGGGATTTTCATCCACGGTTCAGAACTTAGGGAAAAATTAGTCACTACCTCCAAGTAAAGAGTTGTGATGAAATGTCTGTAACACCAGAGAGAGTGAATGCAGGCATATATTATAGAAGTTATTAAGGTTAAATAAAAATATGTGGCTCCGGGTAGAGAGCTTAACAGATTGGGATATTTTGGGCAAAAGTCCTGGTTTGATACGTTGCTTATTGATATTGGAATGATAGAAGGTATTTGGTTTGTTTTATGAATTACCCTGCTAGCGAGGGTTTGTGGTTACTTTTGATATTTACCACAACAGGAAGCTCGAAGTTTCTTAATGTGGGCTCCACGGAAATTTTGGGTTAATTTCCTCATATCATAGAGTGTTGGGGACCGGGACCGGACTGCCGGACTAGGCAAAGATAGAGCCCTGCCCTGAGCAGATTCCTGAGAAGGGCTTGACCTTTTCAAAGAAAGAACAAGTTCCTGGAAGACTGTTGCCTCATTGTCTAAGAAGAATATCTTGCAGTTTAGAGATTCTCCTTATGTCCTTGGGCACTTCCCAGTACTCCCCCCACCCTAAGCTTCAGTTCCTGCTTCAATTCCTGCTTCAGAGCTTTAAATGCTGTATATTCCTCTCAATAAACAGACCTTGACAAGGACACTGCTTGGTCTTGCTCCTCTTTCTCGCCCGTTCTCCCGCAGGTATGGGTCCCACTGGACCTCCACAAATAACTGAGTCCCCGCTGGCAGGGGCAAGTGACGCCCAACATGCGGCTCGAGGTACGGACCCTCACCGGACAGAAAAAGAAGTTGAAGACCCCAGGTATTTGTCCAGAAACCGACGCAGATAAAGTGAAAGTAGCTGTGCAGATCTGGTGTGTTCATGGCTGCGTGCTCTCACCGGTCATGAGAGAAAGATGTAGCAGGTAAGAGTTTCCTGTCTAATTGAGAATGGGCAAAAAATGTCTAAGGAAGCGGTCTTTATCAAAGACCTTAAGGCTTCTCTCAGGGAAAGGGGAGTAAGAGTTAAGAAAAAGGATCTGGTTAAATTTTTTTTGTCTTTGTGTCAGAAACTTGTCCTTGGTTTATTACTGAAGGACCAGAAATTAGCTCCTATAGTTGGGACAAGGTTGGAAAGTGTTTAAATGACTTATTGTAAGAAAAAGGATCTGAGGCAGTTCTGATTCAGGAGAAAATGGACAGATTCTGGTTGGGAAGGAGGAGTGATGTGGAATCCGCACCCCCTCCACCTGTCTTTGGTGAGCTCATGGAAGCTCCCATCTGAATCAGTTAGGTTTTGTGGCAATCTTGCGGCAGCCGCTTGTTTTTTGTTTTTGTGCGCACTTTTGTTTTTGGGTTTTTTTTGTTTGTTTGTTTGTTTTTTGTCTGTTAATCTTTTGATTGTCTTTCTGTGTGACTGAATGCTATTTGCCCTCTTCAGCGGACTTCTATTTTATGGATTCTCTTCTTGTTTTCTCACCATCCCACTTGAGATGCTTGCTAGTAGCTGTTACAGGAAATCTATAATGCTCACTTGAGGAGTGTGCTTTAGAAACAAGAATTTCATGTTTGCCCTGGGTTCCATTGGGATAGGTGTGGGGATAGGCTTGATTTCTATTGCAAATGATGTAACATTGCATATGTTAGTACTCCTAACACTTCTTGGGACTGTGTCTCAGGGATCACAACCTGTATAAGTTTAGAAGTTCTAAAAGGCAGTCATGACCTTTGTGTGTAGGTTCAGATAGTGTCCAGATTGGAATCCTTATCCTAAAGGCTTAGTAAGACACAAAAGAGAGTTGAGAATTACTTAGGGCTATCTTAAGGCTGAGTCTAGGTGCTGCAAGGGCAGCTACAAGGACATCTGCTGTTGCCCTGCAACACAAGGCTTATGGAGAATTCAGAACTGCCATTAACTTAGATATAAAAAGAGTAAAAAAGACTTTTTAGCTGACCTCCAAGAATCCCTAACATCCCTCTCAGAGGTAGTCCTTCAGAATAAGAGAAGATTAGACCTGATATTCCTTAAAGAAGGAAGTCTCTGTGCTACACTAAAAGAAGAATGTGACTTCTATGTAGACCATTCAGGAATAATTAAAGACTCCATGAGTAAACTTAAAAAACAAAACAAAACAAAACAAAACAAAGGTTAGACAAAAGACAGAGAGACTGAAAAGCACATCAGGGATAGTTCAAGAGCTGGTTTAGTAGATCTCCTTGGATGACTACTCTGATATCTTCCCTTATGGGACCCTTCTTAGTTTTGCTTCTGTTTCTGATTATAGGTCCGTGTGTGTTAAACAAACTAGTTACCTTCATTAGAGAAAGAGTGAGTACTGTTCAGATTTTGATGTTATGCCAACATTATCATGCTTTAGGAGGACAATAAAACCAATATTATAAAGATACAAAGATTTAGTTCTATGATTAAAACTAGCCACTAGAAGAAGTGGGGAATGAAAGAACAAAAAAAAATGCAGCTAAGAAGTCATAAGTTTAAAAATGCTATCTCACCCCTAAGAAGCCTTAAATACCTCAAATTCCAGACCCTGCCCTCTACCTGAAAGTAGGTAAAAGGTCACATTTCTTGAGCCTGCTCTCCCAGGAACTAGACGAAAGGACTTAAGATAAGGCCCTTAGATATGTGATTCCCGACCTAGTAAAGATAACAGAAAGCTTCTCCCAGGAACTAGCTGACCATAAAGTTAGATTAAAACCTTAGAGAACAATCTTGAGAAGCAGGAAGCTTCTGCCAGGAACTAGTGGACCATAAAGTTAAACAATCTTGAGAAGCAGGAAGCTCTTTCTTGTGATTTTTCACTGGTATTCTCGACATTTTTCCAATGGTGTCCTTCCTACCCGCTTTTTCCCCAACAGCAGTTTTTTGGGCAGCAATATCCTTTTTACTGGATACATTTACCCGCCTCCTCAACTAGGGTCCTTCCCACCTATCCCTTGCTGTTGGCACAAATCATACGTCTTGGAAGAGAACAGTCCCATAAGCTCTTTGGAAGGGACCCCGATGCTTTAATCTTACCCTATAGCCCCTCCCAGGTCTCATGGCTCAGTCAACTTGTAGATAATGGACAATTAGCTGCATTGCCTTTGGGGTAAGATAGATAATCATTTACCCCTCAGATGGTTGATACAGTTTTTTACAAAATTATAGTCCCAGTGGTCTTTCCAGCGTAACACGTGATCGCCCTATGTCTTCGGAGTCCACCTGTCTTTACAGACAGCTCTAATGTATGACCATTTTCCATTGATGGTCAAATACAACAGTTCTCTACCCCTTTAGATTCCTCAGCTGGTAGAGCTCAAACCATCCTTGCAGTATTTTCATGTGCTGCCTGATGCACCCTTTAACCTATATACAGATAGCCCATATCTTGCCTTTTCTATCCCCCTGTTAGAAACAGTGCCCTATATTCGGCCTACCACCAATGCTGCCCCCGTTTGCCACCTTACAAAAGTATATTCAGCGGCATTCTTGCCCCTTCTTTGTGGGACACATCCGAGCACATACCGGATTGCAGGCCCCTTGGCCGATGGTAATGATGCTGTTGATCACCTCACCCAGCTCGTGACCTTGGCTCAGGGGGCCTTCTCTATGCCCCTTACACTTGCCCAAGAAGCACATGACTTACATCACCTTAATGCACAAACCCTTAGGATTAAATATAAGATCACTCGTGAACAGGCCCACCAAATAGTCCATAATTGCAAAGGCTGCATAACCCTACTGCCTGACCCTCACCTAGGGGTCAACCTCTGTGGGCTGGTTCCTGGAGAGCTCTGGCAAATGATTGTCACCCATCTTCCCTCCTTTGGTAAATTAAAATATATTCATGTCACCATTGATACCCTTAGTGGCTTTATCTATGCATCCCTGCAGACAGGGGAGGCCACCAAACATGTTATAAGTCATGTTCTGGCTTGCTTCACAGTTTTACCTCAACCTAAGATTGTTAAAACAGATAATGGACCTAGATATACTAGCTCTAATTTTAAAGACTTTTGTTTCCAACTGGGAATTAAACATGTCACAGGCATTCCTTATAATCCCAGCAACAGGGTATAGTTGAAAGAGCTCACCAAACCCTTACAAATATGATCCATAAATTACAGTCAAATGGGGAAATATTATTCCCCCTCCCCGGTAATCACAAAAATTTAATAAATCATGCACTCTGTCCTTAACTACCTTGTCATGGACAAGGATGGAAAAACTGCAGCAGAACGCCTGTGGCACCCCCATACTTCTTATGATTATGCACGAGTCCTATGGAAGGACCCATTAACATCCCAATGGTATGGCCCCGATCAGCCTGCATTTATGATTCAAAGACTGGGGGTGCCCGTTGGCTCCAAGCGCCTTGTTAAGGCCTTTAACCCCACCCAGGGACAACCCTGAGGAAAAGTCTAACTATGCTTAATTACAGACCATGCTGACCATGTTCCCCTCTTCATCTGATCTGGAAGCACTACATCATCTGCCCTTGCTACATCAGCCTCACCAGATCTTCAACTATACCTGGGTGATTCTTAATGGCGCCAGAGATGTGGTGTCTTAGCCTCCACTGTTAATACAGGTTCCCTGGCCCCAATCTGAGTTCCCGCAGTTCTGGGAAAGAGGCACTTCCCGTGTTCAAGAGAAAACCCCATGCCGTGACTCTTGCAGTACTCCTAGGCCTGTCAGCTGTGGGGACGTGAACTGGGGTTGCCTCCTGATCACCTCCCAACAGAGTGATCATCGGCCAGTGCCACCACAGACAGGACATCAGTGAGCTTCAACAAGGAATAACCTATCTAAAGATTCAGTCTTCCTTGGCTGAGGTTGTTCTACAAAATAGAAGGATTAGATCTTCTCTTTCTCCAACAGGGAGAGCCCTCAAGGAGGAGTGTTGCTTTTATGCTGATAAGACAGGATTAGTAGAAACAGTCTAAAAAAGTAAGAGAAAGTCTACAAGAGACAAAGAGAAGGAGAAAAAGTGAAGCCTGGCATAAAAACTGGTTTTCTGCCTCCCCTGCTCACCTCTTCTACCCAGCATCCTGGGTCCCTTTATAGATTCCTGCTACCTCGTCTCCTTTGGCCCATGGGTGCTTGGAAAGTTAACTGATTTTATCAAGGCCCAGGTGGATTTAGCTACCAAGCAGTCTCAGTCCATTACCACCGCCTCCATTGTGAGGGAGGCTGAGACAACCAGGGTGTGATACTCCTTGGGTTGCCCACAGCTAGCCTCCTCTTCTCCACCTAAATACAGCCTATAACTCCAGGCTGGAAAATCAGATCATGGTGGAAGCTTCAATGACAGGAATATTATGGTGCCACATACCAGGCGCACACCTCACCACTGTGAAGTAACCCTATGACGGGATTAGCACGGGTCCATGATCTGGGTTGCCCACTCTCACAAAACACACACGTATAGCCCAGAACAGTGTGTTAAAGAATAAGATCGTTCTAGCCATTGGGGTGCAGTCCCTAACTGCAAGAGTGGCTCATGTGGCCGAGCTGGGCTCTGTGAGGCATGTCTGATCTATCTCAGACCACTACTTCCACCCTGGCGGAAATAATGGAACTTAAGTTAGAGTGCCAGACATGGGAGCAACCTGTGTAGCCTAAGACACGGGGGTTCACCGACCAGGTGCTGGTTGTGGATGCACACCATATAGACAGACCTTCCTCCCACTGATAGTTAAGGAAAGGGGGAGATGTTGGGGACCGGAACCGGACTGCCGGACTAGGCAAAGATAGAGCCCTGCCCTGAGCAGATTCCTGAGAAGGGCTTGACCTTTTCAAAGAAAGAACAAGTTCCTGGAAGACTGTTGCCTCATTGTCTAAGAAGAATATCTTGCAGTTTAGAGATTCTCCTTATGTCCTTGGGCACTTCCCAGTACTCCCCCCACCCTAAGCTTCAGTTCCTGCTTCAATTCCTGCTTCAGAGCTTTAAATGCTGTATATTCCTCTCAATAAACAGACCTTGACAAGGACACTGCTTGGTCTTGCTCCTCTTTCTTGCCTGTTCTCCTGCAGGTATGGGTCCCCCTGGACCCCCACAAATAACTGAGTCCCCGCTGGCGGGGGCAATAGAGTACAAAAGCCTATCAGGCTCATTGTTTAGCTTACTTCCTTTTTAAAATATTGTTTATTCTTCATGATGGGTATGACTTTGAGTTTTATGGTTATATTATTACTCTGGGAGAGAGTGCAAGATATAAGCTTTTCTGGTTTCAGACCAAGGAACACAGTATTTTGGAAGAATGATTTTGTCTTTGTGCTTTTAAAAAGTGTGATTAGGCTCTGGAAACCTCACAGAGTCATACTGATCAGATTTGATAAGAGTAGACCACCTGAAAAAATTAATGCAGGAGAATCAAACAAAAAGATATCTCGATTCTAAACTTCTGTCTTGAGAGTGGTATTTTTGCAGAGTATGCCTACTTTGAATCCTGGTCTCAAGGACTTTCAGCTGGGTCCAGTCAGGACACATCAGCTACAGAATTTGCTTCATTCTTCCTAGCCCCCTACCCCCCAAGTATATCTCAACGCCCATGTACAGCTTGAAGAAGTTATAGTGGAGTCGCTGGACTTTGGGGGCTGGATGTGGTTATTCTAAAGTTGTTTTTATGAGGAATTTAGAAATGGTTGTAATTTAACAGGGAGGAATTAGCCAGATTGAATTGTACAGTCATAATCTCATTTGGTAAGTAAGCTTAAATCATATCTTTGTTTTGGTATAGAATTTATTTGTCAAAAAAGTTTAAAAGTACAAGGTTTAGACCAAGTCCTTCTATTGTTGTCATTACAAACTTCTGAGTTGATTACCCCTGTGAGTTAAGATTCAAATAGCAAACATATTGCTGACTTTGTGAGAGTACTTTCAAGATATTATTAAGATATAAAGACAACAGTACAGATTGTCTTATATAGGTAGATGGTTTTCAAAAACATCAGAAATCCACAAAATTTGAGATTTAAAGTTATTTATCTTTTGCTCCTAACAGTTCCCCTTTGGTGGATTTAACAAAGAATTTGAACATCTCTACCTCCAGGTGAGGCAATACTTTGTGGCTAGGCAGCCACTAGACAAACTGCCTGTTTCATCTGCAGACTAGTACCGTCCAGAAAAGGACAAATTATGCAGAATAGTTGACTGATAAACTCTGCCAAGACAGGATGATCAGCCCTTCAAAATCTGCATTTCAAGAGTCTGTCAGTTGATTTTGGGCCAGTAGGCTGAAGACTTGCACTCACATGTTGCTAACAGGGGAATGTGCTAGTGGAGATTTGTCTCTACAACCTCTCAGTTCTAGAAGCCGTGTTAGGCTTCCTATGTGTATAGATATTTGGTCATTCTCAGATTTCTAACGGGGTTGAAGACTGATTATAGTCTCAGAGCCTATCAGGCTGTTTAATTCTGAATATACATTTTATTGGATAGTTATCAGATAGTATACAAGCTAGCCAAGATATAATATAGATTTTAAGCCTTTCTTAAGCTGGAGTGGATAACTAAATGTTCTGTTTTAATTGATATAGTGATGGACTGGGTGTTGAGTATATCATATGCTTTATAAATTGTAGAATGGTAATAATTGTACTCAATTTATATATAAGTGAAAAGGTTTTTTAACTGGACAAAAAGGGGTAAATGTTGTGGTTTGCCCTGAAGTTATCTGTATTTTGATGCTAATTCCACTGCCCCAAGGACAGCTGCCTAGTCATATACTCAGGAATCAGGTGACTTCACCAGAGCCTCCCCATTGAATTTGTAAAGTACAGGTGAAGGGCAGGTACAGGATAGAAGGAGGCCTGTCATTGGAGGAGAAGGAAGGGTGAGCGGGAGAGAAGTTTGAAGGAAGAGGAGGAGACTAGAGGAGAAAGAAAGAGACAGGAGACAGGAGAGAGGAGAGGGTGAGAAGCCATGGCAGGTGATGTTAAGATTCTGCTGTGTATTTACAGGTTGTTATTAATGTTCCTAAGGGATGGATGGTACCGGGCTTTGTATGTTTAAGTGGGCAATTATATCTTATCAATTGGATCTAAAAAAATAAATGTTATGAAACTAGATGTCCATATGTAGAAGAATAAAATTATACATACATTATCCTTAATATCAATTAACTCAAAAGACATCAATGTTCACCTGCACATACAAGATATAAGGGAAGAAATAGCTTCCAAAAAGGTCTATATCCTCAGGAATTGAGACCAAGAACTGACAAGCAGGACCTCATAAAATTAAAAGCTTCTGGACAGAAGGAGTTGAATGGGCTTGCAACCCCATCGGAAGAACAATATGAATCAAGGAGACTCCCTGGGACTTTTACAGACTAAACCACCAACCAAAGAGTAAATATGGAGTGACCCAAGACTCCAGCTGCATATGTAGCAGAGGATGGCTTTATCTCGCATCAATGGGGTGGGGGTGGGTGCTTGGTCCTTTGAAGGCTCTGTACATAGGGGTATGCTAAGAAGGTGAGGCAGGAGTGGATGGGTGGGTGAGGGAGCGCCCTAATAGAAACAGGTTGGAGGGGGTAAGAGACAGGGTGTTTGTGAAGAGGAAACCAGGAAAGGGATAACATTTGAAATGTAAGTAAATAAAATGTAAAGTAAATAAAATAAAAGTAAGTAATAAAATGTAAAAGCTACTAAACAGCTATGGAAATGATTGAAGAGGAGAATCTTTATCAGCTAAGCATCTGAGAGAAGACAAATATTCAAGATATATAAAGAACTTTAAAAATACGCTTCACAACAAAACAACACAAAAAACCCCTAATCAATAAATGGGCTATGGACCTAATAAAAAAAAAAAGAGCTAAAAAATATCTAAAAAATGTTTAGCCTCCTTAGCAATTAGCAAATCATAATAGCTTGATTATATCTTACCTCAATCAGAATGTCCAAGTGTAATGAAACAATCATTGTTTTATAGGACATGGGGACCGCCACCATTTACTATTGGTAGTCTAAATTGGTGCAGCTATTATGCAAATCAGTGTGAAGAATTCCCCAAAAGCTAATAAGAAGTCTACTATATGACACAACTATTCTACTTCTTAGAAAGTGCCCAAATGAATCAACATCCTACTCCACACATAATTATTTAGCAATCTGCATTGCTGCTCTATTCACAATATAGGAAATGTAATAAATCTAAATGTTCTTTATATAGATAAGGAAAATATGGCAATATTTTGAATACTATGGAACAGTATTCAGCAGTAAGAAGAGTAATAATGAAATTTGCAGAAAATATTCGAATGAGGTAACCCAGATACAGAAAGACAAATACCAAATGTTTTCTCTTATCTGTGGATCTAGCTCCAAATCTTCACATGTAAATATAGAGCTCAAGGCAACTTCAGAAACCAGGGAACCAAGTTACAAAGGACCACAAGGGAGTTTCAGAGAGGACATTAGAGCTTTAAGCCATATTTTTCTTACATATGGGCAACTTTGTTGGTTTATTTTACAGAATAAATAGCATCTTCAAGGAGACCAAGTTGAGTAACTCAGAAAACTTGCTTTGTACAACGTACTGAATTTTTAAAAATCTATATATTCAGGGTGCAGTTTGTTATTAAAAACTAGAGGAAACACATATACTCCTTGCTCTCTATTTTCTAATAATCATACCACAATATCATTTACATTAGAAAACTGAGTTCCCCTTATTTCCTTCTTTCTTCCTATAGCCAACTATTCAGCAATTTTAATGTTTCTTTTTATATTTTTGTGTCTTATTAATTTGTTTATTTTACATACTAATCACAGCTTACCCTCCCTCCTATCTTTGAAGTCACTCCCTCTCACCTCACCTCCCTGCCATCCTCCTATTCTCCCTTTCTCTTCAGAAAAAGCTCTGAAAAAGGCCTCCCATGGATATCAACCCGCCTTGTTTCTTCAAGTTGAAGCAGGACTAGGAGCATTTTCTTCTATAGTGGTTAGGTAAGACAGTCAAGTTAGAGAAAAGAGATCCAAAGGTAGGCAAGGGAGTCAGATACATCTCCTGCTCCTGGTATTAGGAGCCTATGTTGTTCTTATTTTAATATCTCAAGCATACATTTTTTCTTCTCCATTTTTACTGCTTACTGCTTTATTTCAAGACCATCTGAATTAAGAGTCTAGAATAATTCAGGTCTTATTTTTCTATTATGATAAACAAGGTTCTTGCATCTGTTTCACTGTGTGTTAAAATCATTACCTTATCTACACCATGAACTCTGCATATTAAACTATTGGTGATTCCTCAAATGTACTAACATCTAAATTGGATGACCTATGACTGGATAGAGTAATTTAATATTGTTTATATGAAGCATATGAAGAAGGTAAGGTTTATGTTGAGGGAAGCTTTATGTTGAAGAACATCATGGTGTGCGTATATACACATAGATGCACACACACACACACACACACACACACACACACAAAGCAAGGAACAGAAAATTTGGGACACTTAGCTAGCTGGAGAAGACAATTTAAGTAAGGAATAGAGTACAAGTTTCTTCACTGTATCTTATATAAAGGTTTGGCAAATTAGCATGATTTGATTGCCTATATATGTAGTGCAACTGGAAGTCCAAAGTCAAAATGAAGTGTTTATTTAAGTATGCTTATAAAACTAGCCATGCCTTCTAACTAAAAAGAAATAAAATTCTTCATTTTGATTGATATTTTTCAGCTCTCTTGTGAAGTTCTACACAATATGCTGTTTCTTTCAGGAGGATACATAGATAGGTTCACTTGAATGAGATGAAGTTAAACACTGCACAATACTGATGAGTCTTAACTATTTTAATTTTGAGCTTCACACTCACAAAACAGTAACAACAATTAAAATTAACAGTAAATTACATATTTGGTATGGGTTCTTTGAACTGTCACCACAATACCAAAAAAAATTATATCTGTCTTAAATTTTTAAAAAGTTAAAGTCCTCTTCTTCAAAATACAAAGAATACAAGAAAGAATTGGTTTGAAAACCATATCTACATTATGAATACATAGTAGTAAAATTTAGTTTTGTATGCTGTTTAGAAAAGGACTACAGTGTGTCCTTTTCCTAATTCCATACTCTGCCACATGTAACTAATATGGATGGGGTAATTGTCACATGGTACTTTGAAGTATCTGTAGTCACAATAGACAATAGAAGCATGGACATATAATGGGGTGAATATCTAAGGATAAACATAAAATAAACACTGTTCAGGGAACATTGTAGCTCTTTTGAAGTTATTTGCTCATATCCTCAGAACCTTCTTGGTTGTGCTTTTGTCTTTTCCATCACAAGGTATTCTTTTCATTAATCAAAGGTCAACATTTTGTCTGCTACCTGTTTGGAGTCTGAGCTGCAACAATAGGATAAAAAGAAACTAGGAAGTTATAAGTGATAGTGAAATAAAATATATTTCCTTATAATACTTTAGTTTACTTAATAGAATATGTTAAATATCACAACTATTTAAAGGTTCAAGTCCTTGGCCAAAAAAACTGCTATGATTACCTCACAATAGCAGGGATAATACTATTTCTTAAAATACTAAGATGGGCCACAATGATGTTTACTTCATAACCTCCATATTTACTATAGTGGATTAATTTTATGATTACCATATTTGAACTGTTACCTTAATCATGTTACATCTAATACATAAATTAACTCTATATGCTAATTATAGGCTCTTTCATTTTATAACTTTTTAGCCATGGAAACATTTCTTAATTATACTATGTTTTTAATCCCTCATTTGGAAAATGGGGATAATAGTGATATGAATATTTATAATTTTAAGTAGTTAGAAATGCTTGAATAATCCCAAATTTTATATATCTTCTCATTTCATCATAGATTTCTAAACCTTTTGTTATATAATGTCATAAATGACTCATAATTTGTACTGGAGAATATTTTGAAGGAGTTAAATATTGAATTTTTTCTGAAGCTTTGCATAAAACTCTCACAATTAACAATTTTAGTCGTTTCCAGTTGAGAACCTTATATAATTGTCTAGAAATAGACATTTCAGGGAACATAACTCAACTTTTCTTTCTATGGTTATATATTTTATTTATCTGTTAAGTTTCTAATGGTAATATACAATTTATTAGATGAAGAATATATTTTATTTATCTGTTAAGTTTCTAATGGTAATATACAATTTATTAGATGAAGAAATGTAGCTCTAGTGCTATAATAAAGATGATTCTTAATTTCCTAAAGGAAGGTCACAGGCATTGATTTGTCTATACACTGGAACAGTAACAAATGTATTCTTACTTAGAACTTGAAACATCTGGTTCCTTTTGGATTCCTCACCTATGTCTGTGTAGGTTTGTATTTCACTAAGAAAACTGCACATCACAAAAATATAGACTGAAATTTAAAACAAAATTTGAACCATTTTTCTTTCTGAGACAGTTTTGTTCTGTAGCCTTAGCTAGACTATCTGGAACTTGCTATATAGACAAGGCTATGCTGAACTTACAGAGATTTGCTTGCCTCTAAGTCTGGAATACTAGAATCAAAGACAACAACATTATCTCGTATAAGATTAATAATGATTTTCTACCACATTACCTAGAGAATAATTAAAAGATTTTCATTTTTGAAGGAGCTTTTTCTAATTGCTCATGTTTTCTCTCAGAATTATTGTATATATCTTATATGTATGTGTGTATGCATATGCATACATATATATATCCTATATATCTTGGATATATAATATATAACATATTATGTGTTATATATTACATATAATTTTATATTCGATCAAGATCTATAAATATATCAAAAGGAAAATACAATTCAGCTTACTATATCTCAACTGAATACTTTCAAGTCCCCATCTTAGTTTTAGGAGTAGTTAAATGGTCAATCACTTGCTAATACAACATGGTCCTGGTTCAATAACTCAGCATTATAAAAATTATGGAAGATTAAAATCTTTATCTGATAAGTACTAGAATACTGAGATACCATCAAAGCACTTTAGTTATAGGAAATATATTAAATTGACATATAAAATAGCTATTTTATGGGAATATCTGGTACACTGATGGTGCTCTTAGTAAAGAAGTTGAACAATTAACTGACCTGGAGAAAGTTGCCTTTATCTTTGAATAAAATATCTGTGGTTTTATTTCAGACTGAAAATTTCTAAGAAATATATCTTCCACTGTGAGAAAATATAGCATACTTGCAAAAAGCCAGGAGGGGACAAATTGATTATGTCAAAATAAATATAAGTATTGAGTCTTTTATTTTTAGGACATTGCATTCTCTGGACTGTGTAAATTTAACATTTGTTTTAAGATCTATTAACCACACTAATTAAGCTTATAAATATCCCTCCATGGTGGACTTGTTATACTATAGATAGCACTTGAGTACAAATCTTACAACTTTTGTCCACTTCAGATTATTTTCCTTTTTACATTGATTATATGTTTGAATATACATGTGTGTGTATGTGTGTGTGTGTGTGTGTGTGTGTGTGTGTGTGCTTCCAAAGCAAAATCCTTATCTGTTCTATCTTAATAAAAAACTTATAAATTTTAATAATGTATTTTCTGAAGCATCTTTTAAAGGTATTACATGAACTGCAGTATAATAAGAGCACATTTGTTATGTGCAGACATTTATTAAATGTAATGCCTATGCCATATTTATGTTTCTAATTTTAATAGATTATATGAAAATATTGAATTGCTCCATGTTATCATTTTGTATTTCAAACATTCTACTGAAAATACGAAATGGCTTTCTCTGGATGGTTCCAATAAGTTCTTATAAGTCATTCAAATTTCATCAGATGTGGCATTAATACTACTTCCAATTTTACAATCTAACTTTTAGATAATTTAAGTGATACTAGTCAGTAACATAGCATTAGTTCTACTTTAGACAAAATTAACCATTACCATAAAAGAGATGACTTTGGGAATTGAGAGCTCATTAGTTATTTTTAAAACTTGGAGCACAAAATGATAACCTACACATACACTTCAACTAACTTAAATACATTGGCAGCATTGCCAGCTACTCTGGAAACTCAGCCACTATTAAATTTGTTTTTATTTACCTGCTATTTCAAATGTCTACTTGTTTTTTTATGAAAATTAGTATGAGTTCTTCAGCGGTCATTTGCTATGTTTTTCACTTAGTTACCATTTTTTAAAGTTTACAGTATTGGTCAAATATTAAATGTCTATTAAACAATTGAATAAGAAAATGAAAGTGGCTTAACTATGTATGCTAGAGCTTGATTGGTTGTTTTAGTACATTTCTGATTGGTAGAAAAATGAGTTCTTTAGAGTGAGATTTTCTCATTTCATTAATTGTATGAATAAAAAACAGCCATGTTCTCCTAATAATTGTTTTGAATGGGCAAATATGAATATGGATGTATAAATCAGGTAAATATGGAAACATCAAATGTCTAAAGGAAGACAATCACTCATTCTTATGGATAATACTTTGTTTTGGAAGGCATATAAAAATGCATTGTTTCTAAAGCTATTCATAATTTACAGTGAAATCTTCATCTCCAATGAAAATACTATAATCGATTGTAAGTATTTTAGTTGTTTAGTCCTGGTATAAATATTAGAAAAATATTACCAGGTATAGTACTTGTTTTGATATAGTTCATTAAAAGGTCATATTTTATTTTATTTGATAAAAATCAGGGTCTTGCAATTAAAAATTTATTTTCTATGTTAGTACAGTCTATTTTGTAGGCATATTTGTTCTTGTCATTCTTAGTTAGGAAATGATTTTAATTATAAAACACAATATGATAACTGCATTCATCAAAATTTGTAAACTTTAATAAAAACATGTTTTCATTTGGCCATAAATACCAAAAGAATAAAACATATTTAAATTTTTCATACTAATGAAAAGATTTACTTGAGAGAAATAACTGAAAAATAGAAAAGACAAGGCAAGCTTTTAATTTTAAAGATTTTATCTCAGGAATACACTTTTTATTATTTATAACTAGCCAATATTACCTTTAAGTTTATATAAGGAAGACATAGAAACCATACTTCCTGTCTCTAGAAAGATCATGTCTCTTGGGGAAAAAAAAACATAAAATTGTTCTCTATCATAGTAAAAGCACAAAGAAAGTAAGTTTGTACTTCTATTTTGTCTATTTAAATCTGTGCTACTCTAAATTTATCATAATATTTATTTGCTTATTTTATGAAAAACAAATGAGAGAAAAATGTTTATACACAAATATTAAAATAAAATTTAAGTTTATTTACCTTGTCTAATATATAAAAGGGCTAAAATTCAATGCATATAAATTTAATTATGCTAATTGACAATGTTTTCATAGTTTTGTAAAACTTAACAGTACTTTACAATTGTCAAAAATAGGTTTCCAAATGCCATAGCAATCATAATTTATGTACATAATTCAGACTATTATTTTCCTTTATAAAGAAAAATAAGATGAATAGGTTTTAAATTTAAAGTTGAAAAACTACTAGTGGGAAACTTTGGTTTCTGATATGTCACCAAAATAACTCAAGTTCTATTATTATTTCAAAATAATTCAGTTTAGAATGTCATGGCTACTTCAGATACCCATTTTTAAAACATGAATGTTTTCAAGGTTGGTTTTGGTTAAATGGTTTCATTTATAAAACTTAAGATTAATTTAGATCAATCTCTTTTGTCTTCCTTTCTTCTGTCCTTTTCCTCTACCCCTCCCTTCACATTTCCTCTAACACTGAAGAGGAACATAACTAAAACAAGGGTACATGTCGGTGATACATGTATAAAAAATTTACTAGCTTTCCTGTGACTAGGCTTATGTTTATGAACTATTCAAACATTGTTACAAAAAAAGTAGGAATATGTATTATAGCCTAGTCAATGCTATTTTTCTAGTCATAAAATGTATAGAAGTTGGATATTTCCTATTGAAAATTATACTCTTGATATTGAGGTATCAAATAAGTAACAATGGATAACTTATCTTCTCTATTCCAAAGTTTATGTATCAACTAAATAAAATAATTTCAAACTATGTTCAACACACTAACATTAAAATTACAAAAAATGGAGAATAAATTTGAAAAGTATACTTAAGTAAACTTACCTTAAATAACTGGTTCACAGCACCTGATGATATAGCAAACTTCACAATATTTGGCAGTTCAGCTTCTACTATAACATCAAAACTAGGGGATGGAATATTTTGATTGGAAAGAACCTTGAAAGTAGAAGGAGGATGCTTGATGCCAATTGTATTCTGGATCCTAGAAAAATCTTTTAAAAGCCAGATTCTTTGGCATCAAGGGCATCCATGGACCCAGTGGCATACTTAGAATTATCAGAGTCCATGTATCCAGCAGAGACTTGGAATGGAGCACCAATATTTTGGTTATCAAAAACTTTATAAGCTCTACCAAGCTCAACGGGCTCATAAAATTCCGAGGTAATAAAAAAATCAGGATAGTTTGTGCCAGCAATAAAATGTGAGATATTTTTATAAATGGTTTTAAGAACAGATAATATGGAATTTGTTTCTAATTCAGTGGCAGGTAGATTGTTATTAATGATGACAATAGAATTATTAACATTCTGAATATTTTCATCATTATAATTTGGGTTGATGATAATGTTGAAACTCCTGAAATGACTCAATCTAGGGAAATATTCAGTGTCTAGAGCATAGATCTTTTCAGCAGTAAACTGAGAGCTAATGGCAGTAGTACGGGTGGTAATGTTACTATTATCAATGGCAGTGATAGTGCTAAGTGCAAAACTAGGTCTCACAGCATATTTCTTTCTGTCAAAATACTTTGAGTTGACTACAAAACTTGACCTTATTTCGTATGTAAACCCTGTGACATCATTAACATCTGAATAATAGTTTAGGGCAGATCTATGTCTGTAAATAGCAGTGCTAGTAAGTTTTGTGCCATAGTTAGGGTTAGCAATACTGTTAGTAGCATTACTGGCTGTGATATTAGTGTTAAACTCAAGGTCTTTAGGGAGCCCATAGCTGTTTTGGGGGCTGGGGTTACTGCTTGGGTCACTCTCAGTTTTAATGGCATTATTTTGATGACTGTTGGAAAGCAATCTAATATTCTCAGAATAAACAATATTTTCTTGTACGGTAGTATTTCTAGGGCCTGTGTCCTCATTGATGGAACCAGAAGTAAAGTCCAGTACAGTTCTAGTTTTGTTTCCAGAGGCTGGATTTGTGCTACTCTTGAAATCAGCATTATTGTGGTGATCAAAATATTCTGCCAGATCTGAAGCATTGCCTAAATTGTTGGTATATAGATCATCAGTGCTGTATTTCAAGTTAATGTCACTGTTGTTGGCATTATCAATGGTAGGGTCAGATTCACTCTTGTGATCAGTTACATATTTAGAGTCACCATCATTGCTGGAATCAGGTTCACCCATATGTCCAGAAGAACCACTAGAATGAGACCCACTGTTGCCATCCGTATTATTCTCAGAGTTGCCATCTTTGGGATCATTGCCATCAGGGTCAGATTTATCTTTAGGATCTTTCTTATCTTTGGTATCATCTTCATCTTCAGTGTCTGTTTCATCATCTGTTTCATCTTCAGTATTGGTCTCATCGTCATGGTCTGTCTCATCTTTGTAAGGAAGTTTATCTTCAACATTAGCCTCACCTTTGATATTTCTAGTACTGATAAATCTAATGTCACTGTCATCAGGAGTATCCTTATTTTGAGGTTGGGTACTAAGGTTGAACTTGCTGCTTTCACTTTGAGGAAATCTTATAGGTGCTGACATGTGGCCATGGGTGCTATGTTGGCCCATGATTTTTTTAGTGTTCTTAGAAATGGTATGTGTAACAGAAGACCCCTTAATGTTTTGGAGAGCTGAACAACTTTCACAATGTAAATAAGAGGTGGAATCTATAGAATATTTAGAATCTTCTCCGTGCAGAGAGCAGCGGGTGACCACAGGATGCTGAGGATCCAGGGATCGGGATAAAGGGCGATTTCGAGCTGTCTTGAAGTGTCTGGTGGTTTTAGAGTGCAGAGAATACTTAGAATATGATGAAATCTGGCCATGTAATGGAGAGTCGGAGTCAGAATCATCAGAATTCGCAGTGCATTTATGAGAAGAAGAGTTACTGATTTCCACAAAACATCTAGTACATTTTTGAGTTTTCACATCCGGAGAATATGTAATACTTCTTCGAGTCTTCTTTCTTGTGACAGACTTAGGACTTTCAGAAGTTGGATTGCCAGCAAATGATGATACCTTAGAGGTGCAAGTCTCAAAACTTAGAGGAATAGGACTGATTTGATACTTCAAACTCTCGCAGCTATGGGAATATCTATACTCCTTGCAATGGCGCTTATAGACAGATAGTTTCCGGCTAGCTTTTCTGGGATGCCTTTCACCTGTAAATGTGTGAGGGTCTGGAGAAAAGCCATAGCTGTGCTTCTTCTGTAACTTTTCTTGTGGAGAGTTGCTTGTACTGAGACTTGAAGATGCCTCTTTGAATCTCACATTTTTGTCTTCACTCTTGTATCTTGTTAGCTGAATTCTAGAAACTAAGAGAGAAGAATATAGTAAGAGCAAAAGTAGGCAAAGTATAGTGAATCTAACTTTAATTTTCACATTATAGTAGAAATCTGTGCAAACGAAATATAATTTCCTTCTAAGTATTATGGTGAATTCTATTTGATTTTTCAAGGGGAATCAATGACTCAAATTTTTGTTTAATTAAATTTCATTTTCATCCTTCCAAGATATAAATGAAAAATGGCCATTTACTTCAGATAGTCATTCTCTTAGGTTGATAGAGCTTACTCTTTACAACAGAAATCATTATATAAGATTTCAAAGAACAATGTGAGAAATATAAAACTATGGCGTTACAAACCCACGATAAAACTCACAGACCACAGGAAGCTTAACAAGAAGGAAGGCCAAAGGATTGATGCTTCAATCCCACTTAGAAGGGGGAACAAAATAATTATATGAGGCAGAGGGAGAAATGAACTTGAGTGGGAGAGGAGAAGAAGAGGGGAAAAGGAGAGGCAGGATCAGGTGGATTAGGTATGGGAAGACATAGAAGAGAAGTCCAGAGGATCAGGAGAATGAATATTAATATTTAGTGGTGGTGGTGGGAAACAGGAGAACCACTAGAAAGTTCCAGACACGAGGGATAGGAGAGGGTCCCAGGACCCAGTGGAGATGACATTAGCCAAAATGCCCAACGGCAGGGAGAGAGAACCTGAAAAAATCGGGAGCTATGTACATGGATGCAAAAGAAAAAAGAAAAAAAAAGAGTGTTGAAATTATAAGGAAGGTGTAAGACAGCAACAAAAATGTGCATTTTAGAAAACTGAAGAAGGATATATAGAGATCAAGGAAAAATTATTATTTGAACAAATATGGATAAAAATTCCCTAAATCTAGGGAATAAAGTGATCTATGAAGTCACACAAATCTAATATAAATCATACAACAAAACTAAATAAAGACATATCAAGCAAATATAAGTCAAACGAAATCCATACGAAGATACACAATCAAAATAGCAAATAGAAGAAAATTTAAAACAGTAAGGAAAGCATTTAATGCATACAGCATTCCCCTACGTTGGGGCATCAAGCCTACACAGGACCAATGGCCTCTCGTCCTACTGATGCCAGACAAGGCCATCCTCTGCTACATATGCAGCTAGAGCCATGGGTCCCTCCACGTATAGTCTTTGGTTGTTGGTTTAGTCCCTTGGAGCTCTGGGGTATTTGGTTGGTTGATATTGTTGTTCTTATGGGGTTGCAAATTCCTTCAGCTCCTTCAATCCTTTAACACTTCCATTGGAGTCCCTGTGCTCAGTCCAATGGTTGGCTGTGAGCATCTGCCTCTGTATTTGGCAGGCTCTAGCAAACAAAAGCAAAATCTGCCTCTCAGGGGACCGCCATACCAGACTCCTGACAGCAAACACTATTTGGTATCAGCAACAGTGTCTGGGTTTGGTGTTTGCAGATGAGATAGATCCCTAGGTGAGGTAGTCTCTGGATGACTTTTACTTCAGTCTCTGCTCCACACTTTGTCCCTGCATTTCCTTTAGACAGGAGTCATTCTGGGTTAAAAATTTGGAGTTGAGTGGGTGGCCCCATCCCCCAACAGGAGGCCTTGCCTAACCTCTGGATATGGTTTCTACAGGTTCTCCCTCCCCTCTGATGGGCATTTTAGCTAATCTCATCCCTGTTGGGTCATGGGAGCTTCTTGCTTCCCTGGCAACTGGGATTCGCAGGTGGTGATCCCAAGTTTACCTTCCTCCATTGCCACACACCTCTGTTCGAATTCTTGATGCTCTGTATATCTTCCCTATTTTCTCCCATACCTGATCCTGCCCTTTTTTCCCCTTCTTCATCCGAAGCCCCTCCCACCCTCTACCTCCCTAAGAGCATTTTATTCTGTAAGCACACCAAAGCATCAGTATATTGTCAGGCCTTGGAGCCTCCCCTTGAGCTGGGTCCCAAGTTGGGCCTGTCACTGGACCACCTTTCCCTTGGTCAATCTTTTCCATTTTTGTCCTTCTAGTACATTTAGACAGTAACAATTCTGGGTCACAGTTTTTGACGGTATGATGGCAACCCCATTCCTGCACTTGATACCCTAGGGGTCTTTCTATTTGAGGTGGACTCTACGAATTCCCTCAAATCTCTCAAAAATACAGAAAAATACAATTAAACAGTTGAAGAAATAAAACTGTTCTATTTCTGAAAGTAGAAATAGAAGCAATAAAGTAAAGACAAACAGAGGGAGTCATGGAGGTGGAAAACCTAGGGAAAAGAACAGGAACAACAAACACAAGAATCCTCGAGACAATACAAGAGATAGAATACTGAATCTTAGGTATAGAGGATACAATAAAATAAATTGATACATCAGTGAAAGAAAATGTTAAATCTAAAAATTTCCTGATACAAAACATCCAGGAAATCTGGGACCATAAAAAACCCTAACCTAAGAACAGTGAGAATAGAATTTGAAAAGTCTCAGCTCCAAGGACTAGAAAATCTTCTCAACAAAATCAGAGAAGAAAACTTCTCCCAATCTAAAGACAGGAGATGCCTACATACATACAAGAAGCTTGTAGAATACTAGCTAGACTTGACCAGAAAAGAAAATCCTCCTGACACATAATGATCAAAACACAAAATGGACAGGACAAATAAAGAATAGTAAAAGTAGGAATGGAAGAAGGCCAGGTAACATTCAAAGAAGGCATATCAGAAATACCTCAATAGAGACTTTAAAAGCCAGAAAGGTCTGGACAAATGTCTTGCAACCTCTAAAAAACACAGATGCCATCTTAGGCTAATATACCCAGAAAAACTCTGAATCACCATAGATTGAGAAAACAAGTATTTTAAGACAAATCCAAATTCAAACAATCTCTATTCACAAATTCTGTCATAGAGAAAATACTATAAGGAAAACTCCAACCCAAGGAGGATTGCTACTCCCAAGAAATAACAGGAATAAGTAATAACATACCACAAAGAACAAGGAAAGCACACACATGCACATCACACACACCAACATAAAAATAAAAGGAATTAACAATCACTGGTCAGTAATATCTCTCAACATCAATGGACTCAATTCCCCAATAAAAAGACAGGTTAACAGAATTGATGCAAAAACAGGATTCCTCATTCTGCTGCATACAAAAAATATACCTCAGCAATAAGACAGACATTATCTCAGAGTAAAGGGCTGGAAAAAATTAAGGAAGAAAAAGGAAAACAAAAACAAAAACAAGCTATTATCTAATAAACTACTTTCAACCAAAACTAATCAAGACAGAAGGTGAAGGACATTTCATACTCATCAAAGGAAAAATCCACCAAGATGAAGCCTCAATTCTGAACATCTATTGCCCAAATGCAAGGCCATCCACATTCCTAAAAGAAATTTTACTAAAGCTCAAAATAGGCATTGAAACTCGCACAATAATAGTGGGAGACTTCAATACCTCACTCTCATGAAGGAACAGGTCCTGAAACAGATACTAAATAGAAACACAGTGAAACTAACAGAAGTTATGAAACAAATTGATTTAACAGATATCTACAGAACATTTCACCCCCAAAACAAAAGAATATACCTTCTTCTCAGCACCTCATGGTGCTTTCTCCAAAACTGACCAAATAGAATGCCATAAAACAAGCCTCAACTGATACAAGAAAAATTGAAACATCGGCTTGTATCCCCATGGATTAAAGCTGGACTTCAACCATAATAGAAACACAAGAAAGGCTAAAGACTCAAAGAAACTGAATAACTGTCTACTCGATGATCTCTGGGTCAGGGAAGAAATAAAGAAGGAAATTAAAATATTTCTAGAATTCAATGAAAATGGAGGAATCTCTGTTATCCTTGCAGACAGGAGCCTAGTATAACTGTCCTCTGAGAGGCTCCCCTTAGCAGCTGACTTAAATATATGTAGAGACCCACAGCCAAACATTGGATAGAGTTTGGGAAATATTACGGAAGAGTTGCAGGAATAATTGAAGGCCCCAAAGGGGATAGAAACTCTATAAGAAGACCAATAGGGTCAATTAACCTGGACCCTTGGTGGCTCTCAGAGACTGAACTACCAATCAGTGAGGATACAAGGGTTGGACATAGGCCCCCTGCATACATATAGCTGATGTGCAACTCTGTCTTCAGGTGGGTCCTCAACAACTAGAGCTAGGGCTCTCCCTAAAGCTGTTGCCTGTCTGAGGAATATGCTCCCCAAACTGGGCTTTCTTGTTTGGCCTCAGTGGGAGAGGATGCTTAGTCCTACAGGGACTTGATGTGCCAGGGTGAGGGATACCTGGATGGCCCCCATCCTCTCATAAGAGAAGTGGATGGAATAGGGGAGTCATTCTATTAGGGAGGATTAGAAGGGGATACAGTGATCATGATGTAAAATGAATCAATGAATGAGTAAATAAATAAAGGAAAATACAGCAAATAATATCTATAAATACACAGGTCAATGTATACAACCAGAAAATATTATTCTGAGAGGTAACCCAGACCCAGAAAGACAAATATATTATGTATTCACTTATAATGGATGCTAGCTGTTAAAGTCATTGACAAGCAAGCGATAATCTATATTACTCCAGAGGTTTTGTACAGAATAAAAGCCTGGGTGTAGGAATACATTAACCTAGGAAGCAGAAATAGTTATGAATTGTCAAGTTGAGGGTGTCGCTTGAACAGGAGGATCAAACAAGGATGGGAGGGAAGAAGGAAAAAGAAGAGAATATAGGGAGGAACTGCTAAACTAAGGGCGATTCGAGGGGTCATATGGATATCTAATACAGTAGAAGCTTCCTAAGATATATGCATACATGAAGGCAATCTACATGGAACTGCCAAATAATGAGAGACAAAGTTCTAATTGGACAACTCATTATCACATTAAGCTTCCAGTACCAGGAATTGGTTACATCTAAATAGAGCTGTTAGCCCAAGAAGTCCCTTTGGAAACCTCAAAAAAACAAGACTATTGCCAAGGATATATGACTGTTTTCTACAAAAAGATGGTAAGGCCCTATTGCTAGAGACAACATATAACTGACTCAACTGAGTATGGAGAAGTTAAGTTGATGCCTAACTAGAGCCCTCACTCCTGTGGACTAATGCCATGGTACTGAAAGGTACTCTGCTTGCTACTACAAGAGAAAGGAAAACACCAACCCAGCTACAAAACCTTCAATCTACAATGATGACCCGCTTGTAAGATACAGTAGGTATGATAATATCATAAAACTTGTGGGAACTACCAATCAATACCTGATTTGATTTAAGGCCTACTCCATGAAATTCAATCCATATCCAATGTTGCTAGGGTGGCTAAGAACCTAAGACCCATGATCTAGGGAAAAAAACAAATACTAGTGTTCTGCTAAAGAATATAGCATTAAATTTTCTCCTTAAAACACTATGCTATAATCACAGACCAGTGCCTTCCTCAGCCATCATCAAAGAAGCTTCATCCTGCAGCACCTGTGAGATAAGTACAGAGACCAACAGCCAGAAAATATACAGAAATAGAGACATTGGAACACTTATCCCTAAATAGGGTATCTTCATCAAGTCCCTCCCTTTGGGGCTCAGGAAACCCTGAAAAGAGAGGTGGTGGATGAAAGTAAAGAGCCATGGGGCATTGAGAATAGCAAGTTCATTTCTAAAGGACCAGGTAACTGGGAAAAAAATTCTCACAACGAGGAATACCCACGAGAGAATAGCTATCATAAGAATTGTACAAATGGTAAGAACTGCTGGCATGGATGTGGGGAAGGGGAACCGTTATATATTGATAGGAGTTTAAAAGTCAGTCTGGAGTTTTCTTAGAAAGCTAAAAGTAGATATATTTACTATACCATTCTGGACATATATTTAAAGGACTTTATAGCTTATACAAAGATAATTGTAATCCACATTAAATTTTGCTTCTCTATTCACAATTGTTAGGAAGTTGGATAAACAGATGCCCATAAACTGAAGGATAGAGTGAAAATTTGGTGTATATATAGAGAGACAATGAAATATTACTCAGATGTAAATAAAAGTAAAACAATGAGGAGTGCATGTAAATGAATGATTTTAGAAGAAATTATACTGAGTGGGAGTCACCTAGGCTTAAAAAAATTGATATATTTCTTTTTTATAAGAATATATTAAATTAAGACCTTCTCTTTACTTTGTGTATTTAACCTGGAGTACAAGTGGAATCTAGAACACTAGAAATGGGCCATGGTGTGACATATTTAGGGGAGATAGATGAAAGGAAAGGAAAGGCTACTAGGGACAGAAAGGTTCAAGCAAGATGTGAACTAAACGGGATTGGGAAATAAGAGTGCAATGGAAAAATTCATAAAAATGAAGTGTGGGAAGAAGCTATATGAGTACTATGATCAAGCAACTGAAATAAAAGATACAATTAGCAATCACATGTGATATGAAAGAATAATAGGAAATATTGGAAACCAAAAGTTTAAGTGGGGATAACGGCAGGAGTGGAAGAAAGGAGGAAAGGTGGTATTTAAACAAATTAATGATACATGCTGAAGCTTCATGAAACTACACTAGTTTGTAAGCTACTTAAAATATTTTTTAAAGGAGTATAACCAGAAGTACCACATGGGTGAACAATACTGTTTCTCAAATATATGGGCTTAATGAACATTTTAGTGCCAGGCATGGGTTACTTCCCTCTCATTGATCCCCTGAGAGATAGTAGAACGATGAAGAATATGAATATATATACATATATATACATATATATACATATATATTTGTGTGCATATGTGTGTGTATACACACATTTTGCTGTGTGTCTATATGTGTATGCAAATATGTATATATTTGCTTTTAGTTGCCTTCCATTACTAGATTGCCACATCTTATAATTTCTTGAACTGACTGTGAAACTACCTCCCTCCAGCCTAGCATTCACAATACTACAGTGTTATGCAGGCTCTTTGATGAGAAAAGACATAAATGGTATTATACAGTGCTCTCAGTGCTACAATACTCACTTACTAGGCAAGATATGACCACTGGCATATTAAAGACAAGGCTATTTATGGAGTCACAAATCACTATTTGATTAGAATTGAGGCCTGCTCCACAGGAGGGGATTTATGTTTGGTTCTGTAAGCACATTCAAAACCCATGACTAGGGAAATCACAAGTTCAATGGTGGAACACGGTAGTGGAAAATTCACTTTTCACTGTTAGTGATGGCCAGTGGTAGGTTGCACATATGTCAGTGGATAATTCTATACTTATGTGCATACGTGATATGCTAAGTGGACGCATTGTATGTTATAAAACATTTGTAAAGAGGAAATGAAATTAAGGAGAGGCTGTGTTAGTGTGAGTGAATGGAAATGATCAAGAAATATTATATACATGTATGATATTTTCAAACAAAGAAATAGGAAATATATCTGGAATGCCTGGGGAAAATGGGCATTTTAAAGGAAAATTTTTGCCCTTCACTATGGCTATCTTGACTGGTGAACAAGACACCATACAGAATCATAATTTTCCAAAGGAGAGAAGTGTCTTAAGCTTGTTACTAGCCAAAGGAAGAACTTGTATCCTACAAAGGGAAGGAATTTCATATACTACTAACATGATAGCTTGACAGAACTCATTACAAAACAGAATAGAACTAAAAAAATACTGAGTCAATGATAGGCATGACCACAACTTGACCATGACTTAGTTTATGTATACCTCTTGCCCTCTGTTGAAAACTAAACCTTATGTCAAAACTCCAACTAAGGTCTTGGTGGAGGTGTCAGTGGATTTATTTGCTCTACTTTCCAATTTGGTCACACTGAGTAAATTTCCTTTGTTTTCTCTTTACTATTACTTTGGTTATGGTATTAGGCTTATTGAGGACAGGTGGGTGGCTGAACCTATATTTGTTAGGGATTTCCAGGGCACAGGTTCTCATCCAATTTAAGGAAACATTATTGAGAAGATGGAATCTTTGGCAAGTGATTATATTAAATAAACATATTCAAAGTGAATACTGCTGATTTGAATACTGATTGCTTTATAAGAGAAACCAGAGAATACATAGCTAACTGTGTGCTCCATGTTCCTTATTATTTGATTCTCTGTACAAACATAGGACTCTGCTAAACAAAATGCTATCACTGGACCTGTCCCTTCAATTTGCACCTTCAGAACAATGCTGCAAAAACCTTTTCTTTATACAATAACTTGCTTTATATACTAATTATGGTAAAGAAATAAACTAATGCACTAAGTCATGTCTTCACTGAAATCATTAAAGCAGCTGCTAGTACATTTGTTTTATTTCTAGACCTCTATGAAGTTGTAATGCTAAGTCTGCAAATTCTAAAGTTACTGCTCTGAATTGGGAGAAAAATATTTTCAATTAAAATGAAGCTAATAAAGTGATAAAAATAATATGACATTCAGGCCTGTGTCTTCTGCCTGGGAAGACCATCAATCAGTGTGTCTGCTCCTCTGAAGAACCTACAGACTGCAAGACTGCAGGGAGGTCTACTACAGGCAGGGCCATAGGTAAGGAAACCCCAAATAACTATAGCAGCTGGGAACCCCGAGGAGCCAAGTGGACTCAGGACCCATCTCCACAACCACAGCCCCTGCTCAAACTATGCTCACTTCCCTGCCTATGTCTTCCACCTAGGCAGATCATCAGCTTGCCTGCCCCTCTGAAGACCCAATAGTCTGAAGACCTCTCAGGAGGTCTGCTAAAGCCACAGGTAAGGGACTCTCCCAAATACCTAAAGCAGCTAGGAACCCTGAGAAGCCAAGTGGACTTGGAACCCATCTCTACCCCAACCCTTATCCCCTGAGCAAACTCTACCCACTCTCACTCCTGCACCTTCTGCTTGGGCAAATAATCAGCTTGTCTGCTTCTCTGAAGACTTCACAGTCTGATGGCCTCCTAGGAGATCTGCTGCAGCCAGGGCAACAGGCCTCCCAGGAGACCTGTGGCAATCCAGGTATACAGGAGGAAGGATCCGGACAGAAATACGTAGGCCAGTTAACATCAGAGATAACGAGATAGTGAGAGGCAAGCACAAGTCTATAAACAACAGAAGCCAATATATTCTGACACCATCAGAACCCAGTTCTCCCACTACAACAAGCCCTGGATACACAAACATACCTGAAAACTAGAATGCTGACCTAAAAAATCCTATAACATGAAGATTAGAGGGTCCTTTAAGCAGGATATAAGTAAATACACTGAAAGAAATTCAGAAAAATGAAGGTAAGCAGGTAGAAACCCTTAAAGAGAAAACAAATCCCTTAAAGAAATACAACCAAACACAATTGAACAAATAAAGGAATTAAACAAAGTGTCTAAGATCTAAAAATGGAAGCAGAAACAAAAAGAAAACACAAATGGCCCCTTTCTGCCTGGTCCTTTCTGCTGGGACAAACTGCTAGCAAGCCTGCTCCCTGGAAGAGGTTATACCCTCAGACATACCGGAGGACCTGTTACACTCAGAACCTGTGACATCATATCCTGAAGCATGCCAGAACCATGTACTCAAAACATTTGATACCACATCTGGAGGCATCTGAAACCAAAACCGGAGACATCCCAGGAGATCCACTGCACCCAAGACACCACAGCTTGAAGGTATCGTATCCCAGGAGTTCCTCTGTACATAGGGAAAATGAGAAAAAGACACCACAGTCTGAAGACTTCCAGGGGTTCCCTGGCACACAGGGCACCTGACCCAAAAGACTGAAAGCCTCCCTGGAGTGTGGACAAAAGAAAACAGAAACCACAGTCCGTTGACACCGCCCCCCACACTTGCACCCCACTAGAGAACAGCTTCTCACGGGACAACAATGTGATTGCTCCTCTGAAGACCCAACCATCTGAAGGCCTCCCAGGAGATTTACTGCAGCCAAGGCAACAATCAGCAGCTTCTCTGCCCCTCTGAATACCCTCCAGTTGGCAGGCCCCACAAGAGGTCTGCTACAGCCAGGGCCACAGGCCTACCAGGACACCTGCTGCAACATAGGGACAAAAGAGGCATACTCCAAACAGAGTCACCCAGACCAGAAAACACTAGGAATAATCAGATGGTGAGAGGCAAGCACAACACCATAAGCAACAGAAGCCAATATACATGGGGCATCATCAGGACCCAATTCTCCCAACACAGCAAGCCCTGAATACACCAACACACCTAAAAGCTGACCTAAAATCCTATCTCATGAAGATAATAGAGTCCTTTAAGGATGATATAAATAATTCACTGAAAGAAATACAGGAAAACACAGGTTAACAAGTAGAGGCCTTTAAAGAGGAAACAAATAAATCCCTTAAAACAACACAGGAAACCACAATCAAACAGGTGAAGGAATTGCATAAAGCAGTCCGAGATCTAAAAGTGGAAGTAGAGACAATAAAGAAAACACAAATGTAGGCAAACCTGGAAATGGAAAACCTAGGAATGAGGTCAGGATTTATAGATTTACAAAAGATAGAAGAGAGAATGTAAGGTGTAGAAGATATTGTAGTACACTGATATAACTGTCAAAGAAAATTCAAAACATAAAATACTCCTACTCTAAAACATCCAGGAAATTCAGGACACAATGAAAAGACCAACTATATGAGTAATTGGAATAGAGGAGAATGAAGATAACCAGCTGTAAGGAACTGAAAATGTCTCCATCAAAATCAGAAGAAAACTTCTGCAACAAAAAGAAATGACCATAATCGTACCAGAAGCTTATAGAACACCAAATAAATGGGACCAGAAAAGAAAATCCTCTTGTCATATAATAATCAGAACACTAAACGCACAGGAAAAGAAAGAATATTAAAAGCTGCAAGGGAAGAGGGCCAAGTAACATACTAAGGAAGACCTATCAGAATCACACCAGACTTCTCCACAGACATTCTGAAAACCAGAAGAGCCAGATCAGAAGTCATACAGACTTTAAGAGAGCACAAATGCCAACTCAGGTTACTATATCCAGCAAAACTCTCAATTAACATAGATGAAGAAGCCAAAATATTCCAGGAGAAAACCAAATTCAAACAGTATCTATCTAACAATCCAACCCTACAGAGGATCCTAGAAGAAAAACTCTAACACAAGGAAGATATCTACACCAAGGAAAAGATATGAAGCACCTCGCAGCAAAGGCAAAAGAAGAGAATCAAAAGCACATAAAGCCACCCAGAAAAACAAATATAACAAGAACCAAAAGACATCTGTCTTAATATCTCTCAATATTAATAGCCTCAAGTCACCAAAAAGAAAAAAAAAGACATAAGCTGACCTGCACCCAGAGCTGACCTGGTCCCACAGATTTCTGTATGCAGACTGGCTGGAGACAGAGCAGGACACTCAGAATTGGACACAATCCTGATTGCTCAAGAGAGACCACCACTTCTGCTCACATTCCTGGCCCAAGAGGAAACCTCATCGAGCCCTCTGGACACAGGAATGGAGAAGCAGTCTGGGAAAGGATACTTCCAGTTTCTGCCTGCACCTGGAGCTGACCCTGTGACAGAGCTTTCTGTACCTAGAATCTGCTGGGGGAAAGCAGGGATCCAGGAGTGCTGACAGACAGGCTTACTGGGTCAATCCAAGCCACTGTCAGAGACAGCTAGACCAGCTAACACCACAGATAAGCAGATGGTGAGAGGCAAGTGCAGGAACCTAAGCAACAAAAACCAAGGCTACTTGGCATCATCAGGGCCCAGTTCTCCCACCAAAGCAAATACTGAATATTCCAACACACCAGAAAAGCAAGATTTGGATTTAAAAGCACATCTCATGATGATGATAGAGGACTTTAAGAAGGAAATAAATAATAAATAAATACATAAATAAATAAATAATACAGGACAACAAAGGTAAACAAGTAGAAGCCCTTAAAGAGGAAACAAAAAATCATTTTAAAAATTACATGAAAACACAACAAAACAGGTGAAGTACTTGAAGAAAACTATTCAGAATCTAAATATGGAAATAGAAACAATAAAGAAATCACAAAGGGCGATAACCCTGGATATAGAAAACCTAGGAAAGAGATCAGGACTCATAGACACAAGCATCACTAACAGAATACAAGAGAAAGAAGACAGAATCTCAGGGGCAGAATATACCATAGAAAACATTAACTAAATAGTCAAAGATACTGTAAAACACAAAAAGCTACTAACTGAAAATATCCAGGAAGTCCAGGACAAAATGAGAAGATCAAACCTAAGAATAATAGATATAGAAGAAAGTGAAGACTCCCAGCTCAAAGGACCAGTAAATATCTTCAACAAAATCATAGAAGAAAACTTCCCTATCCTAAAGAAAGAGATGCCCATAAGCATACAAGAAGACTACAGAACTCCAAATAGATTGGACCAGAAAAGAAACTCCTCCTGTCACATAATAGTCAAAACACCAATTGCACAAAATAAAGAAAGAATATTAAAATCAGTAAGGGAAAAAGGTCAAGTAACATATAAAGGCAGACCTATCAGAATCACACCAGACTTTTCGCCAGAGACTATGAAAGCCAGAAGATCCTGGACAGATGTCATACAGACCCTAAGAGAATACAAAATGCCAGCCCATGTTACAGTATCCTGCAAAACTCTCAATTAACATAGATGGAGAAACCAAGATATTCCATGACAAAACCAAATTTACACAATATCTTTCTACAAATCCAGCACTACAAAGGATAATAAATGGTAAAGCCCAACATAAGGAGGCAAGCTATACCCAAGAAGAGGCAAGAAACTAATCGTCTTGGCAACAAAACAAAGAGAAGAAAAGCACACAAACACAACCTCACATCCAAATATGAATACAACAGGAAGCAATAATCACTATTCCTTAATATCTCTCAACATCAATGGTCTCAACTCCCCAATAAAAAGACATAGATTAACAAACTGGATACACAATGAGGACCCTGCATTCTGCTGCCTACAGGAAACACACCTCAGAGACAAAGACAAACACTACCTCAGAGTAAAAGGCTGGAAAACAACTTTCCAAACAAATGGTCAGAAGAAGCAAGCTGGAGTAGCCATTCTAATATCAAATAAAATCAATTTTCAACTAAAAGTCATCAAAAAAAGATAAGGAAGGACACTTCATATTCATCAAGGGGAAAATCCACCAAGATGAACTCTCAATCCTAAATATCTATGCCTGAAACATAAGGGCACCTACATATGTAAAAGTAACCTAATTAAAGCTCAAAGCACACATTGCACCTCACACAATAATAGTACGAGATTTCAACACCCCACTCTCATCAACGGACAGGTAATGGAAACAGAAATTAAACAGAGACCTAGACAGACTAAGAGAAGTCATGAACCAAATGGACTTAACAGATATTTATACAACACTCTATCCTAAAGCAAAAGGATATACATTCTTTTCAGTTCCTCATGGTACTTTCTCCAAATTGACCATATAATTGGTCAAAAACGGGCCTCAACAGGTACAGAAAGATAGAAATAATCCCATGCATGCTATCAGACCACCACTGCCTAAAGCTGGTCTTCAATAACAATAAGGGAAGAATGCCCACATATACGTGGAAATTGAACAATGCTCTACTCAACGATAACCTGGTCAAGGAAGAAATAAAGAAGGAAATTAAAGACTTCTTAGAATTTAATGAAAATGAAGGTACGACATACCCAAACTTATGGGACATAATGAAAGCTGTGCTAAGAGGAAAACTCATAGCCCTGAGTGCCTGCAGAAAGAAACAGGAGAGAGCATATGTCAGCAGCTTGACAGCACACCTAAAAGCTCTAGAACAAAAAGAAGCAAATACACCCAGGAGCAGTAGAAGGCAGGAAATAATCAAACTCAGAGCCGAAATCAACCAAGTAGAAACAAAAAGGACCATAGAAAGAATCAACAGAACCAAAAGTTGGTTCTTTGAGAAAATCAACAAGATAGATAAACCCTTAGCCAGACTAACGAAAGGACACAGAGAGTGTGTCCAAATTAACAAAATCAGAAATGAAAAGGGAGATGTAACTACAGAATCAGAGAAAATTCAAAAAATCATCAGATCTTACTATAAAAGCCTATATTCAACAAAACTTGAAAATCTGCAGGAGATGGACAATTTCCTAGAGAGATACCAGGTACCGAAGTTAAATCAGGAACAGATAAATCAGTTAAACAACCCCATAACTCCTAAGGAAATAGAAGCAGTCATTAAAGGTCTCCCAACCAAAAAGAGCCCAGGTCCAGATGCGTTTAGTGCAGAATTCTATCAAACCTTCATAGAAGACCTCATACCAATACTATCCAAACTATTCCACAAAATTGAAACAGATGGAGCACTACCGAATTCCTTCTATGAAGCCACAATTACTCTTATACCTAAACCACACAAAGACCCAACAAAGAAAGAGAACTTCAGACCAATCAGTTTCCTTATGAATATCGTATAAAAATACTCAATAAAATTCTGGCAAACCCAATCCAAGAGCACATCAAAACAATCATCCACCATGATCAAGTAGGCTTCATCCCAGGCATGCAGGGATGGTTTAATATCTGAAAACCATCAACGTGATCCATTATATAAACAAACTGAAAGAACAAAACCACATGATCATTTCATTAGATGCTGAGATAGCATTTGACAAAATTCAACACCCCTTCATGATAAAAGTCCTGGAAAGAAAAGGAATTCAAGGCCCATACCTAAACATAGTAAAAGCCATAGACAGCAAACCAGTTGCTAACATTAAACTAAATAGAGAGAAACTTGAAGCAATCCCACTAAAATCAGGGACTAGACAAGGCTGCCCTCTCTCCCTACTTATTCAATATAGTTCTTGAAGTTCTAGCCAGAGCAATCAGACAACAAAAAAGGAGATCAAGGGGGATACAGATTGGAAAAGAAGAAGTCAAAATACCACTATTTGCAGATGATATGATAGTATATTTAAGTGATCCCAAAAGTTCCACCAGAGAACTACTAAAGCTGATAAACAACTTCAGCAAAGTGTCTGGGTATAAAATTAACTCAAATAAATCAGTAGCCTTCCTCTACACAAAAGAGAAACAAGCCGAGAAAGAAATTAGGGAAACGACACCCTTCATAATAGTCCCAAATAATATAAAGTACCTCGGTGTGACTTTAACCAAGCAAGTAAAAGATCTGTACAATAAGAACTTCAAGCCTCTGAAGAAAGAAATTGAAGAAGACCTCAGAAGATGGAAAGATCTCCCATGCTCATGGATTGGCAGGATTAATATGGTAAAAATGGCCATTTTATCAAAAGCGATCTACAGAATCAATTCAATCCCCATCAAAATATCAATCCATTTCTTCAAAGAGTTAGACAGAACAATTTGCAAATTCATCTGGAATAACAAAAAACTCAGGATAGCTAAAACTATCCTCAACAATAAAAGGACTTCAGGGGGAATCACTATCCCTGAACTCAAGCAGTATTACAGAGCAATAGTGATAAAAACTGCATGGTATTGGTACAGAGACAGACAGATAGACCAATGGAACAGAATTGAAGACCCAGAAATGAATCCACACACCTATGGGCACTTGATTTTTGACAAAGGAGCCAAAACCATCCAATGGAAAAAAGAAAGCATTTTCAGCAAATGGTGCTGGTTCAACTGGAGGTCAACATGTAGAAGAATGCAGATCAATCCATGCTTATCACCCTGTACAAAGCTTAAGTCCAAATGGATCCAAGGACCTCCACATCAAATCAGATACACTCAAACTAGTAGAAGAAAAACTGGGGAAGCATCTCGAACACATGGGCACTGGAAAAAATTTCATGAACAAAACACCAATGGCTTATGCTCTAAGATCAAGAATTGACAAATGGGATCTCATAAAACTGCAAAGCTTCTGTAAGGCAAAGGACACTGTGGTTAGGACAAAATGGCAACCAACAGATTGGGAAAAGATTTGTAACGAATCCTACATCTGATAGAGGGCTAATATCCAAAATATACAAGGAACTCAAGAAGTTAGACTCCAGAGAGCCAAATAATCCCATTAAGAAATGGGGTACAGAGGAAAACAAAACATTCTTAGCTGAGGATTATTGAATGGCCGAAAAGCACCTAAAGAAATGATCAACATCCTTAGTCATCAGGGAAATGCAAATCAAAACAACCCTGAGATCCCACCTCACATCAGTCAGAATGGCTAAGATAAAAAACTCAGGTGACAGCAGATGCTGGCGAGGATGTGGAGAAAGAGGAACATTCCTCCATTGTTGGTGGGATTGCAGACTGGTACAACCATTCTGGAAATCAGTCTGGAGGTTCCTCAGAAAATTGGACATTACATTACCTTAGGACCCAGCTATACCTCTCTTGGGCATATACCCAAAAGATGCTCCAACATATAGCAAAGACACATGCTCCACTATGTTCATAGCAGCCTTATTTATAATAGCCAGAAGCTGGAAAGAACCCAGATGCCCTTCAGCAGAGAAATGGATTGAAAAAATGTGGTACGTCTAAACAATGGATTACTTCTCAGCTATCAAAAACAATGACTTTATGAAATTCATAGGCAAATGGAATGGACTAGAAAAGATCATCCTGGGGGTTGGGGATTTAGCTCAGTGGTAGAAGCGCTTGCCTGGCAATAAGGCCCTGGGTTTGGTCCCCAGCTCCGAAAAAAAAATTTAAAAAAAAAAAGAAAAGAAAAGAAAAATATCATCCTGAGTGAGGTCAATCACAGAAAAACACACTTGGCATGCATTCATTAACAAGTGGATATTAGCCAAAAAGCTCAAATTACCCAAGATGCAATCTACAGACCACAGGAAGCTCAAGAAGAAGGATGACCAAAATTCAGATGCTCCCTCCTTCTTAAAACGAAGAAAAATATTCATTGAGGGGATATGGAAGCAAAGTTTAGAAAAGCTTACTCAAGGAATGGCCATTCAGAGCCTGACACACATGTATGTATGTATGTATGTATATATGTAAAGCTTCTCTGAACCTATATATATATATATATGGGGTGTGTGTGTGTGTGTGTGTGTGTGTGTGTGTATATATATATATATATATATATATATATATATATATATATATATATATATCCACCAAAACTAGATTAAGATTGATGAAGCTAAAAAATGCATGCGGAAAGGGACTGGATATAGATCTCTCCTGAGAGACACATCCAGATCATGTCCAATACAGAGGTAAATGCTAGCAGCAAACCACCAAACTGAGAACTGGACCCCCTTGGGGGGAATTAGAGGAAGTATTGAAAGAGTTGAAGGAGCTTACAATCCCATAAAACAATAATGCCAACCAACCAGAGCTTCCAGGGATTAAACCACTACTGAAAGACTATACATGGACTGACCCAGGGCTCCAACTGCATATGTAGCAGAGAATAGCCTTGTTGGGGCAGCAGTTGAAGGGAAAGCCCTTGGTCTTGCCAAGTTTGGACCCCCAGTGCAGAGGAATATGGGGGAGGGCAATAAGGGGGATGTGTAGGGGTAATACCAGTATGGGGGAGGGGAAGGGGAGGGAATGGGGGATTGTGGACAGGAAATGGGGACGGGGAATAACCTTTGAAATGTCAGTAAAGAAATATATAATAAAAATTTTTAAAAAGAAAATAAATAAATAAATAATAAAAAAAAACACAAATGGAAGCAACCCTGGAAAAGGAAAACCTAAATACGAAGCCAGGAAATAAAAATGCAAACATCAACAACAGACTAAAGAGATAGAAGAGAGATTCTCAGTCTTACAAGTTACCTTAGAAGATATCGACATAATGGCCAAAGAAAATTCAAAACAGAAAAAGAAATCTCCTAACCCAAAGTATCCAGGAAATCCATGACACAATGAAAAGACCAAACCTAAGGATATGTATAGAAGAGTGAAGACTACCAGCTCAAAGGACCAGAAAACATCGTCAACATAATCATAGAAGAAAACTTCCCCAACCTAAAGAAAGAGATGCCCATGAACGTACAGGAAGCCTACAGAACTCCAAATAGATTGGACCAGAAAAGAAAATACTCCCATCATATAATGATCAAAACACTAAATGCACAGAAAAAAGAAAGATATTAAAAGCCGTTAGAGAAAAAGGCGAAGTAACATATAAAGGCAGATCTATAAGAATTACACCAGACTTCTCAACAGAGACCCCAAAAGCCAGAAGATCATGCAGAGGTCATGCAGACCCTAAGAGAACACAAATGCCAATGCAGGCTACTATACCCAGCAAAACTCTTAATCATCATAGAGAGAAAAAAAAAAACAAAATATTACATGACAAAACAAAATTTAAACAATGTCTATCTAACAATCCAGCCCTAAAGAAGATTCTAGAAGAAAAGTTCCAACACAAGGAAGGTACATACACCAAGGTAAAAACAAGATATTAACCATCTCACAACAAAATCAAAAGGTGAGAATCACATAGATGTAATGCCACCTACAACAAGAAACATAACAGGAACTAAAAATATCTGTCTCTATTATCTCTCAATATCAGTGGACTCAATTACCCAATTAAAAAACATAGATTAACAGACTGGATACATAAACAGGACCCAGCATTTTGCAGCATACAGGAAACATACTTAAGAGGCAAAGACAGACACTGCCTCAGAGTAAAAGGCTAGGAAACAATTTTAAAGAAATGGTCCCAAGAAATATCTTGGAGTAGCCATTCTAATATCAAATAAAATCAACTTTCAACAAAAAGTTATTTTAAAAGATGAGGAAGGGCACTTCATACCCACCAAAGGAAATATCTACCAAGATAAACTCTCATTCTGAACATCTATGCTCGAAATGCAAGGACAACCACATTCATAAAAGAAACTATGCTAAACTCAAAGCAAAAAATGCACCTCACATAATAATAGTGGGAGACTTCAACACCCCACTCCCACCAATGGACAGATCATGGAAATAGAAACTAAACCGAGAAACAGTGAAAATAACAGAGATCATGAACCTAATGAATTTAACAGATATCTACAGAACATTTCATCCTAAAACAAATATAAACAAAGGAATATACCTTCTCAGGATCACACGGTACATTCTCCAAAATTGACTATGTAGTTGGACACAAACCAAGCCTTAACAAATATAAGATTGAAATAATTGCATACATCCTATCAGATCACCAGGCACTAAAGCTGGTCTTCAATCGAAGAAAACAAGAGAAATCTCGCATACTCAGGGAAAGTTAATAACTGTGTTCTCAATGATAACTTGGTCAAGGAAGAAATAAAGAAATAAATAAAAAACTTAAAATTTAATGAAAATGCAGGCACAACATACTCAAACTTATGGGACACAATGAAAGCAGTGCTAAGAGAAAAACTCATAGCTCTGAGTGCCTCCATAAAGAAATTGGAGAACTGGTGTGCAGATCTAAACTCTCAAACCAACTCCAAGTGATGTTATATCCTTCAGCTGGGCATCATTTCTTAAATCTTCCCCTGGAAATTAATACCAACTGAGCAGCTTTGATTTCTCTGGCTTCATGCCTATGTGCTTGCTTTCTATTACTAGTCATGATGAAGAAAATCTAGGTAACCTTTTAGGTGCACTAACACCTGAATTAAAGAAATAAATGCTTACATAAGAAAAACATTAATGAGTAAAAATTGTTTAAAAAATTAGAGAGATCGTACACTAACAACTTAATAGTACACCTGAAAGCCCTAGAAGAAAAGGAAGCAAAAGCAAACAAGAGAAGGAAAAGGCAGGGAACAGTTAATCTCAGGGCTGAAATCAACCACATAGAAACAAAAAGAACTATACAGAGAATCAATAAAATTAAAAGCTGGTTAGAAAATCCACAAGATAGATAAACTCTTAGCTAGACTAACCAGAGGGCACAGAGACAGTACCAAAATTAATAAAATCAGAAGTTAAAAGGGAGACATAACAACAGAAGCTGATAAAATTAAAAAAAAATCAGGGCCTATTACAAAAGCCTATACTCAACAAAACTGGAAAGTCTAGAAGAAGTGGATGATTTTCTAGGCAGATACAAGGTACCAAATTTAAATCAGGATTAGATAAACAATCTAAACAGTCCTGTATTCCTACAGAAATAGAAGCAGTCATTAAAAGTATCCCAAGCAAAACAAAACAAAACAAAAACCAAAAACCTACAACCAGAGGGTTTTTAGAAAAGAATTTATCAGACCTTAAAAAGAAGACTTAATACAAACTCTTCAAATTATTCCACAAACTAGACACAGAAGGACTACTACCTAATTCATTTTTTGAAGTCACAGTTATGCTGTTATTTAAACCACACAAAGACCCAACAAAGAAACAGGAGAATATTTCTTATGAACATTGATACAAAAATACTCCATAAAATTCTCACAAACCAAATCCTAGAACTCCTCAAAATGATCGTTCAACATGATCAAGTAGGCTCCATTCCAGGGATGTAGTGATGGTCCAATATATAAAAATCCATCAACGTAATCCAGGATATAAACAAACTCAAAGTAAAAAAACCCACAAGATTGTCTCATTAGATACTGAAAAAGAATTTGAAAACACATAACACCACTTCATGTTAAAAGTCTTGGAAAGATCAGGAATTCAAGGCCCATACCTAAACATAGTAAAAGCAATATACAGCAAACCAGTAGCCAATATCAAATTAAATGGAGGGAAACTTGAAGCAATCTCACTAAAATCAGGGACCAGAAGAGGCTGCCCACTCTCTCTCTAACTATTCAGTATAGTAATCAAACCTCTAACCAGAGCAATTAGAGAACAAAAGGAGATCAAAGGGTACAAAATGGGAAGGGGAACATCAAAATACCAGATGATATACTAGTATATGTAAGTGACACCAAAAATTATACCAGAGAGCTACTACAGGTGACAAACATCTTCAGCAAAGTGTCTGGATATAAACTTCACTCAAACAAATCAGTAGCATTCCTCTACTCAAAGGATAAATAGGGTGAGAAAGAAATTATCGAAACAACATCCTCCACAACAGTCACAAATAATACAAAATATCTTGCCCATGACTCTATCCAAGCAAGTGAAAAGAACTGTACAAATAAGAACCTCTGTCCCTCAAGGAAGAAATCAAGGAGACCCTAGAAGATGGAAAGATCTCTTTAATGTTCATGGATAGGCAGGATTAATACAGGAAAAATGGCCATCCTCCAAAAGCAATCTGGCCATCCTCCAAAAGCAATCTACACATTCAATGAAATCTCCATCAAAATTTCAGCTCAATTATTCAGAAACAGAAAGAGAAATTCTCAAATTCATGTGGAATAACAAACAACCCAGGATAGTGAAAACTATACTCAACAATAAAAGAACTTTTGGGGGAATCACCACCCCCCTGACCTCCTGCAGTATTGCAGAGCAATAGTGATTAAAAACTCTATGGTATTGGTACAGAGACAGGCAGGTTGATCAGTGGAATAGAATTGATGACCCAGGAATTAAATCCACACGCCTATGGTCACCCTGATTCTTTGAAAATGAAGGCAAACCATCCAGTGGAAAGCATATTCAACAAATGGTGATGGTTCTAGTGGTGATAGACATGTAGAAGAGTGTAAATTGATCAATTCTTATCTCCTTGTACAAAAGCAAGTCCAGGTGGATTGAGGACCTCCACATAAAACCAGATACACTGAATCTAATAGAAGAAAAAGTGGGGAAGAGCATCAAACACATGAGCGCAGGGGAAAATTTTCTCAATAGATTATTAATGGCTCAGGCTCTAAGATCAACTATATTTAAATGAGATCTCATAAAATGAAAACCTTCTGCAAGGAAAAGGATACTGTCAATAGGACAAAACAGCAACCATAGAATGGGAAAAAGATCTTTACCAACCCTCCATCTGATAGGAGGGCAACATCAATATACAAAGAACCATGAAGTTAGATGCCAGAGAACCAAATAATCCTACTAAAAATGGGGTACAGAGCTAAACTAAGAATTCTCACCTGAGAAAGCTCAAATCGCTGAAAGGTACGTGAAGAAATGTTTAACATTCTTGGTCATTAGAGAAATGCAAATCAAACCAACTCTGAGATTCAACTTCACACTAAGATCAAACACTCAGGTGATAGCAGATGCTGGCAAGGATGTGGAGGAAGAAACACATTTCTCCATTGCTAGTGGGATTACAAGCCGGTACAACCACTCTGGAAATCAGTCTGGCTGTTCCTCAGAAAATTGGACATAGTGCTACCTGAGGACTCAGCTATACCACTCCTGAGCATATACCCAAAAAATGCTCCAACATAACAAGGACACATGCTCCACTATGTTCAAAGCAGCCTGATTTATAATAGCCAGAAGCTGGAAAGAACCCAGATGTCCTTCAAGAGAGGAATGGATACAGAAAATGTGGTACATCTACACAATGGAGTACTACTCAGCTATTAAAAACAATGACTTCATGAAATTCTTAGGCAAATGGATGGAACTAGAAAATATCATCCTGAATGAGGTAACCCAGTCACAAAAGAACAAACATGGTATGTTCTCACTAACAGGTAGATATTAGGCAAAACACTTGGAATTCCCACAATACAAGTCACAGACCATAAGAAGCTCAAGAAGAAGGAAGACCAAAGTGTGGATAATCATTCCTACTTAGAAGGGAAAAGAAAATAATCACAGGGCGTAGAGGAGGGAGGTACGGGGGATGGAAAAGGGGGGCCATGGTCAGGTATGGGAAGAGATGTGGGATATGTACAAAGGGTCAGGAATTAAATGGAAGTGTGTAGCAGTGGAGGATGGGGAACTGCAGGTAGCCACTAGAAAGTCCCAGATCCCAGGAAAGCAAGAGTCTCCCAGGACCCAATGGGGATGACATTAGCTGAAATATCCAACAATAGGGAGAGAGAACCTGTAGAGACCTTATCCAGAAGTTAATCATGGTCCCAAGTTGAGCAGTAGGACCACCCACCTCTCTCCAAAATTTTAATCTAGAATTGCTCTTGTCTAAATGAAATACAGGGACAAAGAATGGAGAAGAGACTGCCACCTAGGGATCCATCCCATCTGTAGACACCAAACCCAGACACTATTGTGTTACCTAGTAGTAGTGCTTGCTGTCAGGCACCTGGTATGGCTGTCCCCTGAGAGGCTCTGTCAGAGCCTGACAAATACTGAGGCAGATGCTCACAGTCAACCATTGGACTGAGCATGAGGATCCCAATAAATGGTTAGGAGATGGACTGAAGGAGCTGAAGAGATTTGCAACACCTTAGGAAAAAAAACAGTATCAACCAACCAGATCCCCCACAGCTCCCTGGGACTAAACCACAAACCAAAAAATACACATTGCGGGACCCATGGCTCAGCTGCATATGTAGCAGAGGATGGCCTTGTCAGGCATCAATGGAATGGGAGGCCTTTTGTCCTGTGGGGACTCAATGCCCCGATGTAGGGGAATGTTAGTGCAATGAGGCAGAAGTAAGTGGGTGGGTGGGGAGCTCCCTTATAGAAGCAGGGAGAAAGGGGAGAGGGGATAGGTGGTTTGTGTGGGGGGGAACCAGGGAGGGGTGTAACATTTGAAATGTAAATAAATAACATAACTAATAAAATATTTAAAGTAGTCTTATCATTGTATCTAAATTTGAATGAAAGTAAATGCCCATAAATTGATAGGTTTATACATAAAATGAGATAATACCTAATATTGAATATCATTCAATCATAAAAGGTACGACATACACTATAACATAGAGCAATCTTGAAGGCATTATACTAATTCAATAGTTACAAAGTAACATTATTTTTATGATTCAATTATTGTGCAATAAATAAAATAGGGAAACTGACAGGAAGTAGATTCGTTGTTTCTTAGTGAAAGTTTGGGTAGGAGTTTTTGTGTTTTTGTGTGTTTGTGTGTGTGTGGGGGGGTGGGTGTGTGTGTAGTAATTGTAGAAGTGTCACTGTACTGTTTAAAGTGTTCTAATTTAACTGAGTAGATAGTTGTATATATCTGTGAATATACTAAAAAACACTTAGTTTCATATCTGGGTAAATTATATCAAAAACATTTAGAAAGATGTTTATAGCCATTGGGAATCTATTATTAAAGGTAAACACCACACATGTTATCAAAACATTGCTTCAGGATGTATATCTATACCTCATGTGCCTTTTCTTGTGATTTCTTCTTTGTAGTACATTATAAACTATAATACTATGTATTGTGTCAAATGAATCATCAAATGAATCTTCCTACATCACTGTATTTGGATATTATGTCAGAATAGCTCTAGCACTTCCCATTCTGAATTAATTTTCCACAATATTAACAAATAACATGGTTAAAAATTTAGACAATTTCTACTGAATATACTCACATCTGTCATCTCTTTGCTGTACAGACTTTTGCTCTTCAGTTTTCTTTTCCTGGGCAAGCTTAGGAGGCAAGATAATGGGCCTCCAAAACCCTAGAATCATATTAAATGGATCCAGTTACTTTTAATTACTACTAAAATGATATTTTGCAAAAGAATGTTTACTATATAATTCCACAATAAAAATCTTGTTTGATACTGTAAAATCTTTTTCAAATGTATGTTTGTAATGGTGCTCCTATTTCCAAATTTCAGAAATTGTACTAAAACCATATTAAAATGAATTTTAAATTGTTATGACATGCCTAACTCTGGATAACAATTAAAACATAGTCATCTCAAAAAATTTGCAGGAAGTTCATAATAATTGACTAGTTAGATAAAACAATAACAATCTACTTAGTGTGCACACTCTCAGAAGGCAAGTAACTGTAGTTTTAGGTATTGGAGATAAGCAAACTCTTTTCCTTACATCTCTTTGCTGTTATAATGAGAATGGCTACATGTAGTAAAGGCCTCCTGTAAGAATTATTGCTCATTTTGAAATGAACAACAGATGAGTAGCACAAAGAACAAATTTTCTGTCTGTGTTATAAACATATTTTACTTATTAATAAAAAGGGAAATGTCAGATATATAAAACCAGCAAATTTATCAATAGACATTTTATTAAAGAAGACATACAAGTGACTAAGAACACTTTCCTTATATTTTGAAATTTCAATTTTCATTGTTGGTTTAAAAAATCACATTTGCAGTATCAATTTATATTTTAAATGTAAACATTGATAAACATTGAGTGAAGAATCCAAGATATTCCAAAACCCTCCACCCAAAATGACTTTTGACTATTTTTTGAACTTTTAGTGCATGTTATCTTAACTAAGTAAACTGAAAAGTCTATCATTATCAAAATAAGTTGAGAGATAACAAATTGTGATTAAGCATTCCAGTGGCAACATGTATGGTATTTGTAAAATCAAAGAACATTTTTATAAAGTTCCAAAATTTACATAGATTTCTAGACCGTAAGATTTGAAAGTTTTGAGACTTTGTAAATTGTTTATATATAAAGCAAAGCAGAAAACATACTGAGAAAGGATTATATTTAGAGAAGAAAGGACTTTAATATACCACATTTCTAAATGTTAGAACACATTTTTTAAAAACTGTTGATATGTTACATATTTATAAAAATACTTTTTGTAAATATAATAAAAGTGTTAACAAGCATTCAAAACTTTAACAAATGTTTGAAAGTGTTTCTGCCTTCTGATTAGACATACACCAACATGTGCTTTATGCTAATTATTAAGATATTTGACAAGTATATTTTATCTTAGTTTGATACGAGCATACCAAGAGAAAACATACTTAACTGATCAGTTTCAGAGCAAATAATATTTTCTCAGTGTGGTGGTTTGAGTGAGAATGGCCCCTGTAGGCCCATATGTTTAAATGCTTGGTCCCTAGTAAGAGGAACTGTTTGAGAAGGATTATGAGATATGGCCTTGTTGGAGTAGGTTTGACATTTTTGGAGGATGTGTATCATCACTAGGGGTATGCTTTGAGCTCCAAAACACCCACAAGAGGCCGATTTCATTCTCCTTCTCAACCTGCAAACTTTGGATTAGATGTGAGCTCTCAGGTAGTAACTGAGTATTATGCTTGCCTGCCTACCTCTTGCCATGCTCCTCAACATAACAGACAAACCTGCTGAAAATGTTAAGTAAGCCCAAATTAAATGCTTCCTACTATAAGTTACCTTATTAGTGGTGTTTTGTCAAAGCAATAGTGACACTAAGGTATTCCTAAGCTTTCTAAATTCACAGACGTATTTAAGAAAACACTAGACTAGGAGTTTCTGTACTCTATTTAGCTTGGTCACTAATTACCTATGTGACAATTAAATGAAGATGTCTATTTTGAGCTAGAGTTCTCTCATGTTTGTAGAACACACATACATTCTATATTGCTATTGCTGTTTATTTTGTACACACTCATGTGTGCTTGCTTACAGATATGGGTGCACATATATGTGCAGATAGATGTGCATTTGTGTATGCATATTGGTAGAGGTCAGAGGTCAACATCAAGTGTCTTGCCTTAGAAGATTTTCATGTTTTTAAAACAGAGCCACTCAACTAGAACTATAGCTTTCTGATTATCTTAGACTAATTGGTTGCCCATGGAGCCTTAGTAATGTTTCTGTGTCTACCACCCCAACACTAGGACTAGAAGCATGTGGTAACATTCAGATTTTTAAAATCTGTTTTTATAAACTAGAAAATCCTGAGGATAAAAATGTGAAAATGCATTTACCACAATTGTGCTTGTAAACTAAGGCACTATATTCAGACAAGCCTAAGTTCAGAGAACCAGACAAATAACTTGTACTTATTATTATCATGGTTCTCAATGGGAAATACCTCTTGATGTTGACTGAAAGTGCATCTTCATGATCAACAACATAAACATTGAAGTATGAGTTCACATTCTATTATTTACTGTGCTACTTATTTGTGCCTCAGTTTCTCCAAACTAAAATAAAGATGATGATAGTAACCTAACTTCTAGTATTGGGAGGACTTAATAAATTTGTATATATAAAATCTATGAGAATTAATTAACTAGCAATACTGAATCAATACTAATCAATACATATAAAATGTTTAGAGTAGTTTATAGTACCTATATCTAAAGCATATACATTTGTTTTAATGAGTTAATTAAATTGTGTAGGGCAGTAGTTCTCAGCCCTCCTAATGCTGTGATGCTTCAGTATAGTTCTTCATGTTGTGGGGACTCAGAATCATAAAATTACTTTACTTGCTACATCATAACTGTAACTTTGCTACTGTTATGAATTTTAATTTAAGTATTTGATATGCAGGACATCTGATATGTGACCTTTGTGAAATGTCATTTGACCCCAAAAAGGGTCGCAACTCACAAGATAAGAACCACTTGTCTAGGGAATTGAGGATTATAGTGGTATATTATGATAAAATAAACGTGAGTAACAAGTAAGTGAAAACTATGCATTGATAACTATGTAACTTGAGGAAAGCCTTTATGAGAAATGAAAGATACTTTGAAAGCTGATATGCTTAACACTTCTGTACTTAAATATTTTTACAATAACTAAATAGCAAAACTCTCCTTTTACCTGTTCCAGAATGATGGGAGCTAAATTTAATAGTGTTTCATAGACCACTTACATATTGTTTCTATAAGCATTTTAACTTTACTCCTTTTAAAATGAAGAGATAAAAAAAATCACCTAAAACAAGGCGATATTCCTAATTTTAAAAGTGAAATAAAAATCTGGGATTAAGATATTTAGTCTATGAAACACTTATGAGTTTTCTTAAGTGGTTTCAGCACGAAATCTATTAATGCTATTGCCATTTTTGAAAATGCCACGATGTTATTAATAAAATGTATAATATATTTTAGAGGTCTCATACATTATACCTTACCTGGAGGACGATTCTCCTTTCTACGAGCACCAAGCCGATGTGCTTCTAGGAGGTGTGTCTCATTTTCTGAATCACGGTGGTCAGACTCCACAAGATATCCTTCTCTTTCCTTATCCATTTGAAAGCCCTCACTGTCTAATCCTTTCTCTGTCTTTCTCAGGTATCTTTTACTTTCAGGTTCATTTTGACCTCTTTCGTTTCCAAATTGTGTCTGATGTTTATCAGAACTGGAGCCTACTTCATTTTTTTCAGTGATACTCTGAAATGTTTGAAGGTCACCCTGACATTTTCCAAAGCTCTCTTGAGGTACTATAGACGTAAACTGATATTTTCCGGAGCTATCCCAGTATCCAGCATGAGCAGATTCTAATTGTTTTCTTTTAGCATCTAACCAGCTCTGTAGAGACTCAGACTTGTGAACCACCTTTAGTCTTTCCAAATTGCAGGTACTTTTGCATGTTTCAGCCTTCTTCATGTATTTCATAGAATCAGAGGACATGACAGGGCTTTCAGAATCTGAATTTACCGTTCTACTTTCAGACCACGAATCCTTTGGGAACTGGTTGCTAGCACTGGTGTGGCGAAATGTTTGTGTATCCATGAAATATTTCACAGCTGCTGAGGCTAGTTCACATCTTTCTGAATCTGAGTCTGTCTCACTTGGTTCAGAATCAGAGTCCACCATATATCTCTTAGTTCTTGGTTTTTCTGTTTCATCACCCTGTATCAGATGTACTTTAGATGTTGGTGTTCTATCTTTTTCTGTGTGTGAGTCCACTGAATAACTCTCAGAATCAGGGATCATCCACAAATTTTCATTCTCCATCTTTGTTTCTTCAGATTCTATCAGACGTTTTATAGAAGCTGAAGCCATTTGGAATTTTTCTTCTTTCTTCCTTTCATTGTCAGAGTCAGAGAATCTTTCAGAGGTAGACTCTTCCAGGGACTTTTCTGATCCTGAAGGCATCCAATGTTCCAGAGATCCAGATTCCATCTGGCACTGTTCAATTCTCACCAGGTGCTCCCCAGTCTTGGTCAAGTCTTCGATGGAGACTGAATCCAGCTGACAAGTTTCTGCTTTAAACAAGCGTTTTCTAGAATGTGAATCCCTTGGAGACTTTTCTGAGTCAGAATCCAGTCCCCACACTACGGATCCAGAGGCTTTAGATTGTTCTTCTAACTCAAAATCTGAGACAACACCTCTGTCGGAGTCTGAATCAATCACACACTTTTCAGAACCAGAGTCCACAAGAGGAGTATCACTTTCAATTATTGTTAGGTCTTGGAGAGTTTTATAATAAAAAGAACCCCCTAAAGTTTCAAATGAATCTGTATTCTGGATTTCTGTTTCAGATTTGTATCCTTTGTCACATTCCAGTGTAAATGCTCCTTCATCACTTAAAGAAAAAAAAACATGAATACATGTTTAAATATTTACCAGTTGGTATCATTATGGCTCTAATTTAATTCTTCCATAAGACCATACAATGGAGCACATTGTCCTTCTGTTGATATAAACCAAAAGACAATACTAAGAACTTTAAAAAAAAATTAATGTGTTGATTTAACAACCACTAGCATCTTTTCCTTAGAATAACTATTTTCCAATATACCTAAAATTATTTCTCAGAATAGAATACTTTCTTCATCCAATATGTGATTTCTTGTCTCTCTATCTAGTCAATATACCAGCATTTAGGGATCAAGTAACATATTTAAAGTGTAGTATAAAATGAAAGTAGATATTTTTTTTCTTTCAAGTCTAGGTGAAAATTGTACATAGGTAGATCTGATTATTAGTGAGATTTACCTTGGAGAGTCAACTCTTTGTGAAGATGAATAACTCTCAGTTACTCCTTGATTTGGAACAGATGTACATTGCACAGGAGGTTCACATGATAAAATAGATGAAGTCGCTGGCTAAAAAAGAAATAAATCATAAAGTATATTTTTTAATTAAACACAAAATACAGCAAATTAAACATTTAGACTACAAAGGATATTAACATGGTTAGCTACAAACTTGTGATTGATAGGCTTTGTAGAATATTTATGGGTAAAACCTCAGAATTAATATTGAGCATAGGGGTAAAGCATGGGATGTTTGTTCATCATCTATGTTCCTATAAACTAGGTTCCACTCCTAAATACAAGAAGAATTCTATGAAACTCAGTCTTTGGATTGCACGTAAGTAGCATTTGATTCAAAAGGGAGTAAGCAAGTTCTCTTTGTTAAATATTTAGAGTTAGTATTCAGAAAAATTTCCCTGCTGCTTGTTATGAATGTGAGTAGGCCACCTCAGTCTCCATACAAAAGCTAATTTAACATGTGCTTAGAAAAAAAATATAACAAACAACACTTAGAGAACAGTTACAGATGAGGAAGTACATGCAAATGATCATATGCTTCTAGAAAAACAGAGATGGAAATATTTTATATCAAGTGACAATTTATCAGTTCCTAATTAAAGATAATTCCTTGATTATTAACTCTAAATTCTCCCCTTGAATATTTTAAAGTGATAATAGATTATTCAATTAAGTCAACACAGCCTGTTTATTTCTCCTTCCTCAAGGTTAAGTAAAAGTTTTGTTCAAATACAATGACTTCTGTTAAGAATGTATAGGTAAACAAGATCCATCATTTTGCTGCATACAAAAAACACACTTCAGCAACAACAACAGCCACTACCTCAGAGTATAGGGCTGGAAAACTTTTTTCCAAGCAAATGGTCCCAAGAAACTAGTCATTCTAATATCCAATAAAATCGACCTTCAAACAAAAATATTCAAAAGAGATGGGGAAGGACACTTCATACGCATCAAAGGAAAAATCCACCAAGATGAATTCTTGATTCCAAACATCTATTCTCCAAGCGCAATGGTACCCACATTTGTAAATGAAACTTTATTAAAGCTCAAAACACACATTGCACCACACACAATAATAGTGGGAGATTTCAACCTCCCACACTCACCAGAGGACAGGCCATTGAAACAGAAACTGAACAGAGACACAGTGAAACTAATAGAGGTTATGAAGCAAATGGACTTAACAGATATATGTACAAAACACTTCACCCTAAAACAAAAGAATACATCTTCTTCTCAGCGCCTCATAGAACTGTCTCTAAAACTGATCATATAATTGGACAGGAAACAACCCTCAACAGATACATGAAGATTGAAATAATCCCATGAATTCTGTCATATCGCCACAGACTAAGGCTGGATTTCAATTCAATAACAACGAAAACAAGAGAAAGTACACATACACATGGAAGTTGAACAACACTCTACTCTATAATAACATTCAAGGGAGAAATAAAGAAAGAAATTAAAGACTTTTCATAATTTAATGAAAATTTAAGCACAGCATACCCAAACATATGGGACACAATGAAAGCAGTGCTAAGAGAAAAATTCATAGTACTAAATGTCTTCATAAAGAAATTGGAGAGATCCTACAATAACAACAGCACACCTGAAAGCCCAAGAAGCAAAAGAAGCAAACACATTCAAGAAGAGTAGATGGCAGGAAACAGCCAAACTCAGGGTTGAAATCAACCAATTAGAAAGAAAAAGAACAATACAAGGAATCCACAAAACCAAGAACTGTTTCTTTGAGAAAATCAACAAGATAGGTAAACAATTAGCCAAATTAACTAAAGGGTATGGAGTTAGTATCCAAATTAACAAAATAGAAATGAAAATGGATAAATATCAAAAGAAACTGAAGAAATTTTAAAAAATCATCAGACCTTACTACAAAAGCCTATACTTGACAAAACTGGAAAATCTTGATGAGATGGATGAATGGATAATTTTCTAGACAGATACCACCTACCAAAGTTAAATAAAAATCTGGTAAACTGTCCAGACAGTTGGATAAATCCTTAGGAAAAAAAGGACTCATTAACAACCTCTCAACCAAAACAAAACAAAACAAAACAAAACAAAAAAAACCAAAAAACAAACAACAGCAACAAAACAAAAAACAAACAAACAAACCACCAAAAACCAGAACCAGAACATTTCAGTGCAGAATTCTACCAGTCCTTCAAAGAATAGCTAATACCAATACTTCTCAAACTGTTCCACAAAAGAGAAATTGAAGGAAAAGGAACACTACCTTATTTGTTCTCTAAAGCTACAGGTACACTGATACCTAACCCACATAAAGGCCCAAACAAAGAGAAATTCAGACCAATATTGCTTAAAATTTGATGCAAAAATACTCAGTAGAATTGTTGCAAACCAAATCCCCCAGTAGAGGGATGTTGGTCATCAACCCACCTCAAAATTTTTGACCCAGAAGAAATCCTGTCTAAAAGAAATGCAGGAACAAAACTAGAGCAGAGACTGAAGAAAAGGCCATCTGGTGACTGGCCTAAACTTGGGATATGACCCATAGCCACGCATCAAACCCTGACACTATAACTAACTAATGCTGTGGTGTGCTTACATATATAACTGAGCATGGCTGTCCTATGAGAGTCTCTACTAGCAGCTGACTGAAGAAAGATGCAGATAATTACAGTCCACCACTGAACTGAAGTTGGGTACATTATCTGCAAGAGTTAGGAGAAGGATTAAAGTATCAGAAGGGGATGGCAACCCCATAGGAAGACTAACAGTCTCAACTAATCCAGACCCCTGGGATCTCTTGAGGCAGTGGCCCCCAGCACATATGTAGCAGAGCACTGCCTTGTCTGGCCTCAATGGGAGAGGATTCACCTAATCCTGCAGAGCCTGGACATCCAAAGGAGGAGCGATTCCTTGGGCTGGGTGTGTGTGGGGGTTGTGCATGTTGGGTGGTTGTCAGAGAGTACCCTCTTTGAGGCAAAATGGGAGGGGGGATGAAGTGAAAAACTCTGGGAGAAGTGAGTGGAAGAGGAACAACATTTAGAATGTACATAAATAAAATAATTTAAAATAGAAATCAGAATTAATGCAAGTGATTTAATAAAAACCTTAAAGTAAAAATGCCTAACAAATGTGACTTTTAGACATGTAGAAAATACATGAAGAGAAAAGAATATTGAAGAATGTCCAAAATTAATTTTATCTATGTGAAGAGACTTCTTTCTTTAAGGTAACTTGAATGAGACATAATAATATACATAAACTATAATGTGTTCTTTAGGTAGAATACCAGAAAATTTCCATACTATTCTTTTTCAAAATTGATGTTAATACATGAAAAGTTTGAGATATAGTTTCTCAGAAGAAAGCATGAGTTTCAAGATGTTTAAAGAAACCTTTATGTCATCTCATACAGTATTATAAAAGGTAAACGATGAAGAAATTAAAGATAACATATATTCCTTTAAACATCTATCTAAAAAGTGTAAGAACTCAGAAGTTTTCTGACTCTTATTCTCAAGTTTTATATAGTAAAGACTATTAAACCCCAATTCTTCAGTTGCTAGTTTTTATTATTTTGTTTTGTTATTTTTTTGTTCTAAATTTTTTATTATATAGTCAATGTACACAATGAAAAAGTTCAAATTGCATTTTCCTTTAAGTCTTGACTAAATTCACTGCATCCCACTCTCCTGTCCCATTTTCAACTGATCATCTTACCAATTTGTCTCCCTTTAATTTCATATTAGGTATGTATGTGTATGCATATTTTTCTAGGAAAAAATGTGATGTTTGTGTGAGGCTCCTTACTTCACTTAATATCTCTAGTTCCACCCATTTTATTGCAAATTATATAGTTCCATTCTTCTATATGAGTGAATGAAATTCCATTGTTCATCTATACAACATTTTATTTATCCATTCTTCTAATGAGGAACACCTAGCATGAACCTATAATTTGGATATTATGAATAGTGTCATAAGAGTGATATGTCTGGAATATGTGCCATTTCTAGGTTTAGGTTTTTGTTTATACTTTGAACTTGCTAGCAGAAAATACAGTATAGGCATGCACTTCAATTCATAGGCAGGCGTAAGTGTCAACTTTCTGAACATGACTCTTATATTTCAGAAAATGACAGCAAGAAGTGATCATGACATAGTAACAGTAAGTCCAAAGCCAACATCGTCCTTGATGGAGAGAATCTCAAAACACTGTCACTAAAATCAGGACTAGAGTAAGGAAATATGTTCTCCATACCAACTTAATGCAGCATTTAGCTAGAGCAGTAAGAAAACTGAAGGAGATCAAGTGGATACAAATCAGAAAGGATGAAGGCCAAGTGTCTCCATTTGAAGATAATAGAATTTATATACACAAAGACCCTTGAAACCTACAGGAATCTTTGACAACTAATAAATGCTTTCAGCATACTAAGACAGAAAATTAACACAAAAATAATGGCTTTCCTATAACCAAATGGAAAAGAGAGAGAAAAAAGAAACAAGGAAATAATGACTTTCACAACAGCCTCAAAAAATATCCTGGCATAAATTTAAGCATGTAAATAAAAGACTCATGCAATAAAAGGCTTATGACATGGAAGGAAGAGGAAACTGAAGAAGATATTAGAAGATGGAAATATATTCCTTGCGCATGGATCAATAAAATTAATTTTGTTATAATCGGCATCTACGAAAAGCAGCCTACAGAATCAGTCCAATCTGTATCAAAATACCAACACAATTCTTCACAGAAAAACCCAAACAAGCAAAAACAACAAGAACAAAACCATCTACAACTTCATATGAAAACATAAAAATCTAGGAGAGCTAAAAAAAATCCTGAATAATAAAAGATTAGAGGCATCATCAGTTCAGTCCAGATTTCAACATGTGTTATAGAGCTACAGTAATACAAAAAGCATGGTCCTAGCATTGAGAAAGAGAGATACAGAGAGAGGTGGAGAGGGATGTGGGGGCAGAGATAGAGAGACAGATGGAGACAGATAGGCAGACAGGTGGGCAAACATTAATGAACAGAATCTAACTGAAGAATTCTACATAATTCCCCAAACCTACTGATACCCAATTTGAATAAAGAAACAAAAAATACACTAGAGGAAGGATAGCATCTTCAAGAAGTGTGCTGGTCATCCTGGATAGCCACATGTAGAAGAAAAAAAGTAGATCTATAACTATCTCCCTGCACAGAACTCGACAGTAAATAGATCAATGACCTAAACCTAAAAACAAATCTCTGAATCTTAAAGAAAGGAAAAGTAGAGAATAGGTTTGACCTCACTAGAACAGGAAAAGAATTTCTTAAAAAGACACATGTTACAGGCATTATGACTAACAGTTAATAAATGTGACCTCATGAAGCTATACATTTCAGTATAGCAAAGGACATTTATTTGAGCAAAGTGACAGTCTACATAATGAGAAAAGGCTTTACCAAATATATGTCTTAGAATATTAATATAGAGGATTAGTATCTAGAATATATGAATAACTAAAAGAGCCTACCACATCCTCTAGCACTGTAGCCAACATCTAGGCTACAGGACCCATTATACTACCACAGAACACATCCACAAGACTTTTAAGCAGCATTTTTAATTCATATTATAAACTTACTTTTCCACATCCTCCTTCAGGGTCTAGCCAGAGTATCCTAACCTTCTTTCCTTCTTTTATTTACATTTATTTTTACTGTCCAATTGTTTCACCCTACTGGTCCCACAGTTCCTCATCTCACCTCCTAAGAGATGCCTCCCACCAGACATCCCAAATGCCTGGAGGGCCTCAAGTCTCTTGAGGGTTAAGGTGTATCATCTCCCACTGAGGTCAGACCAGGAAGTCCTCTGCTGTATATGTTTTGGGGCCTTGGAACAGCTGCTTGGATGATGGTTGAGTGTCTGAGAAATCTCAATATCCCTGACCTTTTTGTCCATGACATTTTCCAAAACATACCAGATTTAGTCTGAGTACCACACCTAGTACACCAGCCTAGGGTAGACTTCTCTGTCTTCACTTCAGAGGAGCTGTAGGCTTTGCCACTATCTCCCCTAACTTTCCTCTATACCACAGGCCTCTCAAATATCATAGCAACTTTTCTACTCAGTATTATCTATGCCTATATTGTCAGTATAGAACAGAAAGCACATATTTTATATAATGCTAAACCTATCTGCTAAAACGACTTCATTCCATGCAAATCATTTCAACCTCGAGACCTAACCTTCTCCCACACTTTCTCCTTTCAAAATCAAAACTAATGAAGTCTACATGTTCATATCACATCACAAGCATAAGAACAATATTAAAAGATCAAGTCAATATGCTCTTGTTAAAGCCTACTAGTACTATAGAAATGCTTGCCACAGCAATTACCTAGATGAATTTCATGACATAAACTTAAAGAAGAACAATAAGCATCCTCCAAATATTCAAGTTTAAAGAGAAAACAAGGAAGATCCATATGCCTTCTGGTTCCCACTTGTGTCAGGAGCAGAGCCCTACTGCTGCACATGATACAACATGGCCCATACCCAGTTGCAGCTCAACTTCCCAGGTATTCTGACACATTCAGGATCACAGGATCACAGGATCACAAGCTCACAGGAAGGACAGGCTCGAGTCACAGACAGGGAAGCCAGATATGACCAAGGATAACCAGATGGTGTGAGGCAGGAACAAGAATATAAGCAACAGAAACCAATTTGATTTGACAACATCAGAACCCAGTTCTTCCATAACACCAAGTCCTGGATAGCACAACACACTTATAAAGCAGGATTCAGTTCTCATTTTATGAAAATGATAGAATATTTTAGAAGATAATAAAAAACTCCTTTAAAGAATTATAGGAAAATACAAGTAAACAAGTAGAAGCCCTTAAAGAGGAAACACATAAATCCCTTAAAGAAATAGAGAACACAATCAAACAGGTGAAGGAATTAAACAAAACTGTCCAGAATCTAAAAATGGAAATGGAATCATTAAAGAAAACTCAAAGGGATTCAGCCCTGGAGATGGAAAACCTAGGAAAGAAAACAGAAGTCACAGATGCAAGCATCACCAACAGAATACAAGAGATAGAAGAGAGAATCTCAACATCAAAAGATAAAATAGAAGACATCAAGACAATAGTCAAGGAAAATACAAAAAGCAAAAGCCCCAATTTTAAAACAAATCCAGGACACAATGAAAAGACCAAAGCTGAGTGTAATAGATATAGAAGAGAGTTAAGATTTCCAATTCAAAGGGGCAGCATATATCTTCAACAAAATTACAGAAGAAAACTTTTCTAACCTAAAGAAAGAAATGCCCATAAACATAAATGAAGCCTACAGAACAAAAAACAGATGGGACCAGAAAAGAAATTCTTCTCTCACATAATATTTAAAACACAAAATTAACAGAAAAAAGAATATTGAAACCAGTAAAGGAAAAAGGTCAAATGACATATAAAGGCAGACCTATCAGAATTATACCAAACCTCTCAACAGAGACTATGAAAGCCAGAAGATCCTGAGCAGATGTCATACAGACCCTAAGGGAACACAAATGCCAGCCAGGCTAATATATCCAACAAAACTCTGATTAACATAGATGGAGAAAACCAAGATATTCATGACAAAACCAACTTTGTAATATCTTTCCACAAATCAAGCCCCAAAGGATAACAGATGGAAAGCCCAAAAATAAGGGAAACTACACCCAAGAAAAAGCAAGAAATTAATCTTTTCACAACAAGCCCAATAGAAGAGAAACACACAAAAAACCATAATTCCACCTATAACATTATCAACAACAACAACAACAACAAAACAGGAAGCAACAATCATTGGTCCCTAATGTCTCTCAACATCAATGGATTCAATTCCCCAATAAAAGACATAGGCTAACAAACTGGATACTTAAAACAGTATCCAGCATTTTGCTGAATACAAGAAAAACACCTCAGAGTTAAAGACAGACATTACTTCAAGGTAAAAGGATGGGAAAATATTTTCCAAGCAAATGGTTCCCAAGAAACAAGCTGCAGTAGGCATTCTAATATCCAATAAAATAGACTTTTGTTGAAAGTTATCAAAAAAGATGGTGAAGGACATGGCATACCTATCATAGAAAAAATTCATGAAGATTAACTCTCAATTCTGAACATCTCTGCCCCAAATACAAGGGTGCCCACATTTGTAAAAGAAATGTTACTAAAGCTCAAAGCACACAGTGACCCTCAGGCAATAATAGTGGGAGGCTTCAAAACTCCACTCTCACAATGGACAGATCATGGAAACAGAAACTAAATAGAGATACAGTAAAACTAACAGAAGTTATGAGCCAGATGTATTTAACAGATATCTACTGAACATTTCACTCTAAAACAAAAGAATATACATTCTCAGCACCACATGGCACCTTATCAAAAGTTGACTCAGACACAAAACAAACCTCAACAGATACAAGAACTTTGAATTAATCCCATGTATTCTATCAGACCTCCATGGACTAATCCTGGTCTTCAATAAAAACAAAAACAAAAGAAAGCCCACACAAACATGGAAGCCGAACAACTATCTACTCAATTATAATTTGGTCAGGGAAGAAATAAAGAAAAAAATTAAAGACTTTTTAGAATTCAATGAAAATGATAGTATAACATATCCAAACTTATAGACACATTGAAAGCTGTGCTAAGAGGAAAATGCATAGCTCTGAGTACCTCCATAAAAAATTGGAGAAATCATACACTAGAAACTTAAGAGCTCAACTGAAAGCTCTAGAACAAAAAGAAAAGAAAGAAATATCAAATTCAGGGCTGAAATCAACCAAGTGGAAACAAACAGATCTATACAAAGAATCAAAAAAACTAGGACCTGGTTCTTTGACAAAAGCAACAAGATAGATAAATCCTTAGACAAACTAACTACAGGGCAGAGTCAGTATCCAAATACACAAATTCAGAATATAAGGAAATTCAAAAAAATAACGAGAACCCTCTATAAAAGTCTATACTCAACAAAACTGGAAAGCCTGGATGAAATAGATGATTTTCTAGACAGATACCAGGTACTAAAGTTAATCAGGACCAGATAAACCATCTAAACTGCCCCATAGCCCCGAAGGTAATAGAAGCACTCAGTAGAAGTCTCCCAACCAAATAAAGCCAAGGGACACACAGTTTCAGTGCAGAATTCTATCACTCCTTCAAAGAATAACTAATACCAATAATCTCCAAACTATTCCATAAAATAGAAACAGAAGGAACACTACCCAGTTATTTCTATTTCTATAAAAGCTGATTATTGATACCTAAACCACAAAAAAAGAACCAACATAGAAATATTACTTTACAGACCATTTCCTTATGAATACTGACAAAAATACAATAAATTCTCTCACAATGACTCCAAAACACATCAAAAATGATCATCCATCATCAATATAAACAAACTCAAAGAAAAACACATGATCACCACATTAGATAATGAAAAAGCCTTTGACAAAATACAACACCAATTTGTGTTAAAGGTATTGGAGAGATCATGAATTCAAGGCCCATACCTAACTATAATAAAAGCAATAAACAGCAAGCCAATAGCCAACATCAAAAAAAATGGAGAGAATCTCAAAGCAATCCTATTAAAACCAGGGACAAGACAAGGATGCCCACTATCTCCCTATCTATTCAATATTGTAATCAAAGTTCTAGCCAGAGTAATTAGACAAGAAAAAGAAATCAAAGATATACAAATTGGGAGGGAGAAAGTGAAGATAAAACTATTTGCAGATGATGTTATAAAATACATAAGCGACCCCAAAAATTCAACCAGAGAGCTGATAAATAAGTTCTCTGGGCATAAAATTAACTCTAACAAATCAGTAGCCTTCAAATGCTCAAAGAATAAAAAGGCAGAGAAAGAAATGAAGGAAACAACACCTTTCACAATAGTCACAAATAATACGAAATATCTTGGTTTGACTCTAATCAAGCAAGTGAATGATCTGTATGACAAGTACTTCAAATCCCTGAAGAAATAAATCAAAGAAGACCTCAGAAGAGGGAAAGATATCCCATGCTCATTGAATGGCAGGATTAATACTGTAAAACAGGTCATTTTGCCAAAAGCAATCTACAGATTCAATGCAATCCCCATCAAAATTCCAACTCAATTCTTCATAGAGTTACAAAGAGAAATTCTCAAATTAATTTGGAATAGTAAACAACTAGGATAGCGAAAACTATTTTCCACAATAAAAGAGGTCACCTCCCTATCCTCAAGATGTACTATAGAGCAATAGTGATAAAAACTGCATGGCATTGGTACAGACACAGGCAACTAGATCAATGGAACAAAATTAAAGACCCAGTAATGAGCCCACAAATGGTCACATGATCTTTGATAAAGAAGCTAAAACCATGTAGTAGAAAAAAGAGAATTTTCAACAAATGGCCCTGTCTCCACGTAGAAGAATGCAAATTGACCCATTCTTTTTATGAATTTTTAATATAATTACATCATTTCCCCTTTCATCTTTTCATTTTTCTTTATTGGCCTTAACAGAGGAATAGATTCAGAAAATGTGGTACAAATGGAATGAGTAATAAAAAATTTATGAAAGAAACAAAGAAATATATCTCAATGAAATCAAGAAGAGTTTAAATAGAATAAACAAGCGGTGCTCCCCCCCCCAAAAAAAAACACACATAAGGATCATAGAAATAAAAAAAGTTCATGATATAAGAATGGAATCCAATCAGGAGATAGAAAGATTGAAGATTTAAGTGGAAATGATGTCATAGTTGAAAAAAAGAACAACACCCAAACTGAAAATTGAAAGGAGCCAGAATATGAGGCCTCAAAGTTATAATAGAGGATCAAGATAAAATAAGCAAGGAACATGAAAATTAAAAACAAAAACCAGGAACGGAATATACAGGGAATGTGGGACACCATGAAAAAGAAACCTTTTGAATTACAAGCATAGACAAGAGAAAAGAAATCTAAATTAATGGCATATCACATGCCTCCAACAAGATCATTGAAATAAACTTCTCTGAAGTAAGAAATAACCATACAAATAAAAGAAGTATACAGAACACCAAAGAGACACAATTGGAAAAGAAAATATGCACAGCATATCATATAGAATACATTAAACATACATGACAAAGAAAGTATAATAAAACCTGAAAGAGAAAAACAATGTAAATCTCATATAAAAGAAACCCCATTTTTTTAAAAAAAAATTTGATTTCTCAGTGGAAACACTGAAATGTAGAAGAGGCCGGAGCAATAAATGCCAAGTCCCAAAAGACAGCCAAGACAGCCAACCTAAAATAATATATCAATCAAAACTATCTACCATGATTAAAGGAGAAAGAAAAATTTTCTAGGATAGAAACAAGGCATGTACACACACACACACACACACACACACACACACACACACACACACACACACACACACACACACACACACACACACACACA
>NC_046172.1:68904892-69026699 GCF_011064425.1 Rattus rattus
AAGACACAATGAACCACTGAGAACACAAACAACAAAAATCAACAGCACTATGATGCTCACAACACATAGTCAATAACTTTAAATATCAATAGCATCAATTCTTTAATCAAAAGACAGACAAAATTAATCAAGACAAAAAATTTATCTATCTGCTTCCTATATGCAACATATGTTAGGTTTAAAAATGGGTAACATCTAAAAAGTAAAATGATGGATAAAAGTACTACAATTAAACGGGATTATGAGGTAAGGAGATGTCACTATGCTAATATCTGACAAAAATACACTTCAAACTAAAACTCATCAGAATATATAAAGAGGGATATATCATTCTAATCAAGAAAACATTTAACAAAGAAGAGTTTACTCAGGGGTACACAATTTTATAAAAATATACTGCTAGTATTAGGCACAGATTAACAACAATCCCTTCAGAGTAGGTGACTTCAACACAACACTTTCTCAAAAAAGTATGTCATCAAGACAAAACAACAAAAGAAAACAAAACATCAGAATTGATACAGCACATGGACTTAACAGATATCCACAGAATATTCTAACAGAACACCAAAGAATTCACTCAGTACCAGTTGGAAACTTTTCTAAAATAGAAAATATCCTGAATCGCAGAACAAATCATTTCAAAATCAAAATGATTGAAGTCATTGAAGCCTATCTGACCAAAATGCAATAATACTGGAAACTGCCTTGGCAGCAAACAGATTACTTGAAAATCCACAAATTCAGCAACACTACACTACTCATTACTGGATTATTTTGAAGTCACAGAAAAAAATCAAAGAAATAAATTACTGGCACGAAATGAAAATAAAAAACACATACCACAAAATCTTTTGGACATAATGAAAGCACTTTCTGTGAGAGAAATGTATAGCTCTAAGTGCCTATATTTAAAAAAAATCATAAAGTGTTCAAATAAATGACTCAATAATGCACCATATCCAGTTGATGACTAGAAATGATAAAAATCAGAGAAGAGGTCAATGGAACAAAGACGTGCAAAGAATTATTAAATCTAAGAGCTACTTCTTTGAAAACATAAACAATATGGACAGATCCACAACACAACTAACCAAAAGAAGGAGAGAACCCAAATTAAAAGAATCAAAAATGATCAGAGAAACATAATAAGAGACATCAAAGAAATTCAGAAATCAATAAAGAAATATAAAAATCTATATCGCTGAAAAATACAAAATAAATGATTTCCTAAATCAGTCCAAACCCCCAAAAAATTAAATCAAGAAGTCCATAATCTAACAGATGTTTACAAATAAGGAGACTGAAATACCAATAAAAAGCCTTCTCACACACACAAAAAAAATCATGCCCAGATGGATTGGATTTACAGTAGAAGCTTTCCAATCATTCAAAGAAGATCTACAGCAAGTCCTTAATTTATTTAAAAAATGAAATAAGGTGAAGGAGTATGAGGAAGACGAGAAGAAGAAAACGATAATGACGACGACGACGACGACGACGACGACGACGACGACGACGACGACGATGATGATGATGATAGCTGGAGAAATCAAGGCAAAAGAAAGAAATTAAAGGGATACAAAGAGTGAAAGACGGCAAATTATCCCTACTTGCAGATATTATTAGAGATCATGCATTATAGATCCCAAAATTCTACCAGAAAACTTTTAGAAACGATAATTTATCAGTGTGTCAGGTTTCAGAATCAACATACACAGCTCAATTGGTTTCCTATACACGAAAAACAAACACATATTGAAGGAGAGCATGGAAACACTCCCATTTTAGCCTCAGAGAAAATATATCTAGGAATGAACCTACTAAGGAAGTGAATGATCTCTCTAAAGAAAACTTTAGAGAACTGCAGAAACTCCTGATACCTCAGAGGAAACAACTACTTTCTCCCCACATTCTTGACTTAAGAGGAAATCACCTACTGCCATCTGTGCCCACAGGGCACAGGGAACTAGGAGCAGTCAGGGGCAGGACAATTTGGGATTCTGCCTGCACTGAGAGCTGAAAGTCAGTCTCCAGGAGCTCCTACACACCTGAACACAGGACTCTTTTTTCCCAGTTTCAAAGAAAACAGGTCTATAGGAGGGCTGACAGGCAGACCTACAGGAGGCTCAAGCCGCTGTCAGAGACAGCAAAACAAGCTAAACTCTCGATTAACATAGATGGAGAAACCAAGATATTCTATGACAAAACCAACTTTACACAATATCTTTCCACAAATCAAGCCCTACAAAGGATAACAGATGGAAAGCCCAACAAAATAAAGGAAACTACACCCAATAAAAAGCAAGAAATTAATCTTTTCACAACAAACCCAATAGAAGAGAAACACAAAAAACAAAATTCTACCTCTAACATTATCAACAACAACAACCACAAAACAGGAAGCAATCATTGGTCCCTAGTAATACTCTCTCAGCATCAATGGATTAAATTCCCAATAAAAAGGGCACTCTTCGGAAAAAAAAACCACCATCCTAAAAATTCACAACCAAGAATACAAAGGCCCCAGATTAGGTAGCACAGTCATGAGTAACAGCAACACTAACTTAGACAATTTGGTACCAGAATTTTGGTATTGCTGTAACAGACCTTATCATGTTGTTTTATGGACGACTGTGGAAGGTCTTTGGAGCTTTGTTCAGGAAGTCATTGAGTGTTGGTGGGCTCTTTCAGAGCTCTTAAATTAAGAATGTTGAGAGCAGTATAGACAATGGAGGCCTGGCTTGTTAAGTTTCAAACAGGAGGCAAAGACCTTAATGGGCCCTTTTGTTAAATATCTGTGGTGTCTGATTATCTAGAACTGAAGAATCAGCAGCAATTTGAAAAGAGACCAGAACCTCTGTCTTCTTGGAACAATGGATGCTGGTCAACTGGTGCTGAAAAATTAGCAAGGATTAAGAAGAGTCCAGTATCACTGAAGTGAAATCTGGGAAATGTTTCCCCAGGGTCTACACACAGAAACTGTGCTGCCAAGGCAACCAAGGTTATACTTTGTGCTAGCAGCCAAACTTGGTAGTGTAAGAGTCACCTACATGTACTGGCATTGAAGAGGTCATATAGAATAGCAGAGGCTTGGCACTGTTTGAGGACTGTAGTTTCTGAAGAGAGCCAGTTAAAGTTACGGCAAAAGTGTCAAGTTGAAGGAAAAAAAGACCCCAGGAATTTTGGAGATACAAATACCATGATCACCAAGATAGCAAATAACAATGCAATGGAACCAGCCAGAGCCCCAAAGACATAGCTTATATAAAATATGGCAGAGCCAGAGAAGTGACCCAAGCCCTCTGGAGATACCAAAAGTTTGTGAGTTAATCCCAGATACTGGACACTGAGTTATTTGCACTGCTCTAGTGCAGCTTTGCTTTATTCAGATTGTGACTGTCCTGACTCTTCCCTCTTGAAGTGAGAAGGTATTTAATTTTCATTTTATATGAGCCTACATATAGGAAGTTTAAACTTTTAAAGAGGTATTAGACTTTCATAAAGACATTTTATTTTAAAGAGACTAAATTTTCAGTGTTTGAAATGTTTAAGACTATGGGATGTTTATATTTATATCCATATACACATACATATATAAAGGTGCATCCAAAAACACATATGCTTACATCCATTCACAAAACTCAAACTTGTAAATAAACATACATAAAGATGTGAAAGACCTCTACAACAAAAATTTAAGATACTTAAGTAAAGAACTAGAAGATGAAAAGACATTTCATAGTCATTCATAGAGAAATCACTCTTGTGAAAAGGGTCACCCTACAAAAGGCAATGTATGGATTCAATACAATCTCAATCAAAATTCCCATGATGTCCTTCATAGACATAATAATTCAAAAAATTAATTCAGAGACACAAAAGAAAAAGGATAACAAAAAAACAATTGTTGTACAAAAATAGCAATATGGATTAATGGAATAAAATTAAGAATCCAGAAATATTATTCCATGCAATTACAGTTGTGTGAAATTTGCCAAAAAAAACACCAAAAATATACATTGGAAAAAAGCCAACATCTTAAACAAATACTGCTAAGAAAACTTGGTTTTAAAAAGCATAACCACACAATTTAATCCTTATCTCTTACTATTATAAAACTCATCTCCCAAGGATTCAACATCCTTAGTCTAAGATATGATACCCTGCAACTACTACTGGAAGGATGATTATGCTTCAATTTTTGTCACAGGAAAGGGATTTCTAAGTAAGATCTTGGTAATAAAGGAAATGAGAGCAGTCATTGACAAATGAAATCTCAGAAAACTGGAACAGCAAAAGAAACTAACAAAATGAATAGGCAGGTCAAACAATGAAGAATATATCTTTGCTAGCTACACATGCAACAGAAAGAGCATGACTATTTAGAACATAGAAAAATCTAAAAAGCTAAACTTTAAGAAAATAATGCCACAAAAAAGTGGGATACGAAACTGGTCTAGTTTGTTTTTCTGTTGCTATGATAAATACCACAATTAAAATCAACATGGGGGTATGGAGAGAAAGCTCAGTAGTTAAGAGCACTGAATCTTCTTTAAAAGGTTCTAAGTTCAAATCCCAGTAAACACATAGTGTCTCACAACCATCTGTAATGAGATCTGATACTCTCTTCTGGTGTGTCTGATGATGCTACAGTGTATAAAGGCAGAATAAAATAAAAAAACAATTTTTAAAAGAATATTAAACTTGGGAGAAAAAACATTTATTTAGTTTGTAGTACAATCCATTATTGGGTGTAAATTTTGGGGGCAGAAAATGAGTCAAAAAACCATGGAGGAATGTTGATTGTGCATTTATTGGCTCCTTCTCATACACACACACACACACACACACACACACACACACACACACACACACACACACGACTGCGCACCGCGACATGCGACACATGCATACGCACGACACACACGGACCACTTTTTCTAAAAGATGCCTACAGTGGGGAGTCTCTCACATCAAGACAGTCACTAACAGACATGGCCATAAATCGACATTATTGAGGAAATTCTTTAATTGAAGTTCTTTACCTTTACCAGATGATCCAATGTTGTGTGAAATTAAGAATATAAACTAACTCAGTATGGTGGTTTGAATGAGAAATATTCCTCATAGTCTCAGGTATTAGAACACATAGTCTTGCGGTGATGGCACTGTTTTGGAGGAGTTTCAGTTGGTTCAAACTTGTTGGAGGAGTATGTGACTGGGGCCAGCTTTGAAATGAAAATACTTCTCTTTTAATTTTATCTCTATGCTTCCTGTTTGTAGCTTCCTGTTCCTAATACCATGCTCATTGCCATATTGTCCCTGACATTATCCCCTGTAAGTATAAGCTAGAATAAACTCTTCTGAGTTGTCTTGGTCATAGTGTTTTATAAGAACCACACAAAATCAACTAATATCAGGGCAGGATCTGAACAGAAAACTTTTTTAAACATTTATTTTTATATATGTGAATACATTGTTACTGTCTTCAGCCATGCCAGAAGAGGGCATCAGATATCATTACAAATGGTTGTGAGCCACCATGTGGGTGCTGGGATTTGAACTCAGGACCTCTGGAAGAGCAGTCAGTGCTCTTAAACGCTGAGCCATCTCTCCAGCCTAAGAAAACTCTTGAAAGTTAAGAGATAGTTTAAAACTGATCAACATCCTTAGATAGCAGTAAATTAAAATTAAAACTACTGTAAGATTCTATCTTACCCAATTCAGAATGGTAATCATTAGGAAAATAAATGAGAGCAAATGCTGGCTTGGCTGTTGCAAGAGGGGAACTACTATCCACTGTTATTGGGGACTGTAAACTATTTTAGCCACTTTAGAAAAAACTCTGGGGGCTTCTTAATCTAGCTATACCACTGATGGGCATACACTTGATGTTCTACTGCAGAAGACACTTGCGCATCCATGTTCACAGGCACTCTAGACACATTAGAGAATGTTGTCAAAGTAAATGTCAACCAGTAGATGAGTGGTTGAGAAAAATATAACATGTATACACCACAGAATATTACTCAGCTAAGAAAATTAAATTAGCAGGTGAATGTATGGAACTGGAAAAATAAAAAGTGAGGTAACTCATGTCCAGAAACACAGGTCATACGTTCTTTCGTCCATGTATATCCTAGCATCAAACGGTTTGCTCTGTGTGTTTAACTTGGAATACAATTGGAAGCTAGAAAACTATAAAGGGAACTTTAGAGTGGCACATTAAGAGGGGCGTAGTAGATGTGCATTATAAATGAAATGAAAGTATTGAGTTGCAAAACTGGGCATGGACAAAAGAAAGTGAAGGGCAGAAGAAAATACAGAGAATTAGTTCAGGAGGGCTAATTCAAGGAAAGGTGTATAGAAACCTATTATCTTACAACCTACTTAAAATATATATACTGAAAGTTACATATAATACATACATATATGAAGATAGGAGTTGAAACTGATTTAAAAGCCTTATCTTTAAGGACTCGCCATGGAACTGGAAGTTGATAGCAAACGCTGATACCAAGGAAGAAAGCAACTAATTCTACCCATCTACCTTCAGTGCCCATATGGAACTATATAACAAGTACTAACACTGATAAAGGTATCTATTCACAGGCAACAGTGACACATATCTTGGCATTAACTGCAACTATCTAATTGCAGCCCAGGCTCACTTAACATGAGGCAATGCCTAGTACCATAAACATAGCCAACTACTTGTGTCTGGAGAATTCAAAACTTGAAAGGAGAACCTCGTACCTCCACTTTTCTAAACCAGTGTAATTTCTGGTTCTGTTTTCTCAATACATATATCAACAGAGAAGTGTAGGTTTCACCATCAAAAGAAGTTTTCTTTCGCATCACACAGGGGAAAGGAAATTTGAAAAAAATAAAAAGGATAGGAATATATGTGGTAGGGAAAGAATAAAGAAAATACTAGAGTTAAAAAAGACTTTTATGATGCCGGAATTTCCATAGGGAACAGGTCCATGGTATTGCTGCAGAATCTTCTGTGGGTTTAGGAACCCTTAGTAGCAATAACCCTTACCTCATTGTTTAGAAGTAGATCATACCCTGAGTCATCAATTTTCTATTCAATATAGTGCTTGAAGTCTTAAGACAAGAGATGATGGGGATACCAATTGAAAATGATGAAGTCAACATACTTATTTGCAGATAATGTCTTTCACATAAAAGACTTAAAGACTTAAAACTTTATAGTTGGAAAAAACACATTCAAAGCATAAAGTGACAGAATGTAAAATTAACAAACAAAAAATTAATAGGCTTCCTAATATAGCATGCCAGTAAGGAGGGGAACAATTGGTATTCTACTACAGATACTTGCAATGAACAAGCCCAAGAAAGTATTCTAAATACTTAGAAAGTCGAAACAACCTTTATATCCTTCAACTGCTGAATAGTTAATAAAAATGTGGTTCACATACAAAATGAAATAGTATTCAAGTATAAGAAAGATCAAACTATGAATTTCACAGGAACTGAAAATGATTGTCCCATGTGAGTTATTCCAGATGCAGGAAGACAAAAGCTGCATTTCCTCCAACTGTAGTTACTAGCTTTGACTCTTTAGATATGTGTGATTTAAATGGAGTAACCATAAATTTGAGAAATTAGTAAGTTGTCAACTGATTTTCTTTAAGAATGCAGTCCTTAAGAGACTTCCCATTTTTCTATAGGTTGCTAAAATTCATGCACATAGTAAGAAGCTTAACTGAACAGGTTATGCTTTAAAGGGGGGGTGGAGGTCATGATAGGAGAGGAGAGAGTGTGCTGGATTTGATCAAAACATAGTGATAACTTGTACGAATTTCTCAAAGACTAAAAACTACATGAATAATAAAAAGGGACGTTAGCATAGAAACAAATGTCCTCTGGTGTTAATAACCTGTCATAGAAATTATAAGCAAACTGTTCTAATTTCAATAAAAGAATAAAATAAAATGCATCATAAAAAGTTTAGGTGCATTACAAATCAGGTAGATGTCACAGAACATTTGTGAATTTCAATGATATAATGTAGTATGTAATTTGATTTGTACTTGGTTAAAATTTTAGATTTAAAGTCTCCATGCAATAGATCAAAGTGAAAAAGTCTGAAAGTAATGAACCATTGTATTAAGCTTTTTTTAAAAGTATTAAATATTCGATAAATCATTTACTAGTATAAGAATGACATTTTTACCATGTGGGGAGTGTTGATTCTTAAGTTGATCACACTAATGTGACTTAATAGGGACATTTTTCTAGTGGTAAGACAAACCAAACTTAGGTGAAAGATGTTGAGGTAATATAGTAATGTATTAACAAACAGGCTTTAATCTCATTTAAATACTCAAATATGTGGGGTTAGTATTACTAGTCTGCTTAAGGCCCCCAAATGTACATCTCAAAAACTTTAATGGTAAAATTATTAAGAATACAAGTCTAGGGGTTGGGGATTTAGCTCAGTGGTAGAGTGCTTGCCTAGCAAGCGCAAGGCCCTTGGTCCAGTCCCCAGCTGAAAAAAAGAAAAGAAAAGAAAAGAGAAAGAATACAAGTCTAGACAAATTGTAGCAAACAATAGTATAGGGTACACTAAGGTTTTGTTAATGGTGTTAATATGTGACATGAATGCATATGCTTCATCTCATTTTCTGAATGTATTCTATTTATGAAGCAATGCAGAAGTAACTTTTGGGAAACAATTTAGATATAATCTGTTTCAGGCAAAAAGTGTTTTGTAAAATATTACTATCACATACATAATTTACATATTATTTATAGACTGAAAGAAAATTTTTGATTGTTTAGTTTTTAATTAGAATCAAACCACATGTATGCTACAAAAATTCTAGGCTAAAATTTCTTAGATGTTTTTAAGGAAGATATTCCCAAGGCCAAATAGCTAGTTAAAACTTTTATATTTCCTTTATATTCTACTAATGATTTTTATCTCACAAAGCTCTAAAAGTAAAACTAGCGTTTATTGCATTTAGGATTTTATATTACATATGTTTTTGTGCCAATATTTTTAAGAAAATTTCTATGTAAAAGCATATTATACTAAAATTTTTTAGTTACTGAAAATATCTCAGTTAAAAGTATGTTCTCACAATTTTAAACATACTAGGAGATTTTTCATTTTTACAGGAAAAAAATTAAAATTTAAATTAATTGTGTTGGTTTAAATACAATTCTGTTGATAAACTTTCAAATGTATATTATATTAATGGAATTTTTAAAACTTAAACTATATTACTAGAAAACTGCAATGCTGAAAATGATTTAAAAAATAAATTTTAAAGTGTTCTTAGTGAGCAATACTGTATTTTATTTATTATGAATTGTTGTACTAAAATACAATTTAGTAATAAGAATAAATTGTATGTTTAAAGTTAATATATTTAAGTTATGCAATTAAATATAGCTTCTAGTTACTGGATTACATTTTTCAAGACTTTGAACCCAACTGCTCTTTCTATTAAGTGTGTATTTTATGTTAGTTTGTATAGTAAAGGTATTTCTCCTAAGATAGAATTACTAAGATTATCATAAAAAGTGTGAATCATATAGATAATTTACCATCTACCAATGATAGAACTTCAGGTACAAAAAAAAGTTAATATATATATAACATCGTACAAAGATAGTATGTAATTAATTATTAGTAGAAAAGAGTTTTAAGTCTTTTCTCAAAAAATTGTATATCAAATGACGTTTTTATTTTAACTCTTTGCTTCCTGAAAACAACTAAAATATTTAAATATCAAATAATCTGTTGTGTTTATAAAAAGTGAAGGAACCTGGCCCATGTAAGAAAGAATTGTGAAACTGGCTTAAATAAATTTATTGCATAATAATAATAAAGAATAGTTTCAATAAAAATCTTTCTTTTATAGCTAATTGAAACAAAGGCAGAGACCAACAGCCAAAGATTAAATGAAGTTCAAGAAGTTTTGTGGAAGAGTTGGGGGAAGAAATGAGAAGCCCAAACAGGATATGAACTCCACAGGAAGACCAACATTTTCAACTAAACTAGACCCTTGGTGGCTCCCAGAGACTGAACCATCAACCAACAAGCATACATAGGTTGGACCTATATTCCACCCCACATATATGTCGTAAATGTGCAGCTTTCTTTTCATGTGGGGTCCCCCCAATAACTGTACCAGGAGCTTACCCTGACTATTGCCTGTCTGTGGATCCTACTCTCCTAACTGGGCTATCTTGCCTGGACTCAGTGGGAGAAGGATATATAGTCCTGCAGGGACTGAAGTGACAAAATAGGGGATAAACAGTTCTTCTGCACCCAAATCCCGTGGAGGGAGAGCTAAACCTTCAGAGAGGCAGACACGCCTGGGAAACCAGAAGAGCTGCACTCACACACATCTCAGACCCCAGAGGAAACACCAAAATCCATCTGGAACCCTGGTGCACTGGAGGCTCCCTGAAAAGGGGCGCAGATCTTCCTGTTGTTGCCACAGAGAGAGCCGTGGCAGCACCTTCATGAAAGCTTAACTTGAGCCTCGGGACCACAGGTAAGACCAACTTTTTCTGCTGCAAGTGACCTGCCTGGTGAACTCAAGACACAGGTCCACAGGAACAGCTGAAGACCTGTAGAGGGGAAAACTACACGCCCAAAAGCAGAACACTCTGTCCCCATAACTGGCTGAAAGAAAACAGGAAAACAGGTCTACAGCACTCCTGGACACACAGGCTTATAGGACAGTCTAGCCACTGTCAGAAATAGCAGAACAAAGTAACACTAGAGATAATCTGATGGCTTAGAGGTGCTAACAGGAACCCAAGCAACAGAAACCAAGACTACATGGCACCATCGAGCCCAATTCTCCCATCAAAACAAACATGGAATATCCAAACACACCAGAAAAGCAAGATCTAGTTTCAAAATCATATTTGATCATGATGTTGAGGACTTCAAGAAAGACATGAAGAACTCCCCTTTAGAGAGAACAAGTAGAAGCATTACAAACAGAGAGGAACGCAAAAGAAAGAATTCCAGGAAAACATAAATAAACAAGTAGAAGCCCATAGAGAGGAGACACAAAATCCCTGAAAGAATTCCAGGAAAACACAATCAAACAGTTGAAGGAATTAAAATGGAAATAGAAGCAATCAAGAAAAACACATGGAAAACAACCCTGATATAGAAAACCAAAAGAAGAGACAAGGAGCTGTAGATACAAGCTTCACCAACAGAATACAAGAGATGGAAGAGAGAATCTCAGGAGCAGAAGATTCCATAGAAATCATTGACTAACTGTCAAAGATAATGTAAAGCAGAAAAGCTACTGGTCCAAAACATACAGGAAATCCAGGACTCAATGAGAAGATCAAACCTAAGGATAATAGGTATAGAAGAGAGTGAAGACTCCCAGCTCAAAGGACCAGTAAATATCTTCAACAAAATCATAGAAGAAAACTTCCCTAACTAAAAAAAAAAGAGATACCCATAGGCATACAAGAAGCCTACAGAACTCCAAATAGATTGGACCAGAAAAGAAACACCCCCGTCACATAATAGTCAAAACACCAAACGCACAAAATAAAGAAAGAATATTAAAAGCAGTAAGGGAAAAAGGTCAAGTAACATATAAAGGCAGACCTATCAGAATCACACCAGACTTTTCGCCAGAAACTATGAAGGCCAGAAGATCCTGGACTGATGTCATACAGACCCTAAGAGAACACAAATGCCAGCCCAGGTTACTGTATCCTGCAAAACTCTCAATTAATATAGATGGAGAAACCAAGATATTCCATGACAAAACCAAATTTACACAATATCTTTCACAAATCCAGCACTACAAAGGATAATAAATGGTAAAGCCCAACATAAGGAGGCAAGCTATACCCAAGAAGAGGCAAGAAACTAATCGCCTTGGCAACAAAAAACAAAGAGAAGAAAAGCACACAAACATAACCTCACATCCAAATATGAATATAACAGGAAGCAATAATCACTATTCCTTAATATCTCTCAACATCAATGGCCTCAACTCCCCAATAAAAAGACATAGATTAACAAACTGATAATTAACGAGGACCCTGCATTCTGCTGCCTACAGGAAACACACCTCAGAGACAAAGACAGACACTACCTCAGAGTGAAAGGCTGGAAAACAACTTTCCAAGCAAATGGTCAGAAGAAGCAAGCTGAGTAGCCATTCTAATATCAAATAAAATCAATTTTCAACTAAAAGTCATCAAAAAAGATAAGGAAGGACACTTTATATTCATCAAAGGAAAAATCCACCAAGATGAACTCTCAATCCTAAATATCTATGCCCCAAATACAAGGGCACCTACATACGTAAAAAGAAACCTTACTAAAGCTCAAAACACACATTGCACCTCACACAATAATAGTAGGAGATTTCAACACCCCACCTCATCAATGGACAGATCATGGAAACAGAAATTAAACAGAGACGAGACAGACTAAGAGAAGTCATGAGCCAAATGGACTTAACGGATATTTATAGAACATTCTATCCTAAAGCAAAAGGATATACCTTCTTCTCAGCTCCTCATGGTACTTTCTCCAAAATTGACCATATAATTGGTCAAAAAACGGGCCTCAACAGGTACAGAAAGATAGAAATAATCCCATGCGTGCTGTCGGACCACCACGGCCTAAAGCTGGTCTTCAATAACAATAACGGAAGAATGCCCACATATACGGAAATTGAACAATGCTCTACCAATGATAACCTGGTCAAGGAAGAAATAAAGAAAGAAATTAAAAACTTTTTAGAATTTAATGAAAATGAAGGTACAACATACCCAAACTTATGGGACACAATGAAAGCTGTGCTAAGAGGAAAACTCATAGCGCTGAGTGCCTGCAGAAAGAAACAGGAAAGAGCATATGTCAGCAGCTTGACAGCACACCTAAAAGCTCTAGAACAAAAAGAAGCAAATACACCCAGGAGGAGTAGAAGGCAGGAAATAATCAAACTCAGAGCTGAAATCAACCAAGTAGAAACAAAAAGGACCATAGAAAGAATCAACAGAACCAAAAGTTGGTTCTTTGAGAAAATCAACAAGATAGATAAACCCTTAGCCAGATTAACGAGAGGACACAGAGAGTGTGTCCAAATTAACAAAATCAGAAATGAAAAGGAGACATAACTACAGATTCAGAGGAAATTCAAAAATCATCAGATCTTACTATAAAAGCCTATATTCAACAAAACTTGAAAATCTGCAGGAAATGGACAATTTCCTAGACAGATACCAGGTACCAAGTTAAATCAGGAACAGATAAACCAGTTAAACAACCCCATAACTCCTAAGGAAATAGAAGCAGTCATTAAAGGTCTCCCAACCAAAAAAGAGCCCAGGTCCAGACGGGTTTAGTGCAGAATTTATCAGACCTTCATAGAAGACCTCATACCAATATTATCCAAACTATTCCACAAAATTGAAACAGATGGAGCACTACCAATTCCTTCTATGAAGCCACAATTACTTTTATACCTAAACCACACAAAGACCCAACAAAGAAAGAGAACTTCAGACCAATTTCCTTATGAACATCGACGCAAAAATACTCAACAAAAATTCTGGCAAACCGAATCCAAGAGCACATCAAAACAATCATCCACCATGATCAAGTAGGTTTCATCCCAGGCATGCAGGGATGGTTTAATATACACGGAAAACCATCAACGGATCCATTATATAAACAAACTGAAAGAACAAAACCACATGATCATTTCATTAGATGCTGAGAAAGCATTTGACAAAATTCAAACCCCTTCATGATAAAAAGTCCTGGAAAGAATAGGAATTCAAGGCCCATACCTAAACATAGTAAAAGCCATATACAGCAAACCAGTGGCTAACATTAAACTAAATGGAGAGAAACTTGAAGCAATCCCACTAAAATCAGGGACTAGACAAGGCTGCCCACTCTCTCCCTACTTATTCAATATAGTTCTTGAAGTTCTAGCCAGAGCAATCAGACAACAAAAGGAGGTCAAGGGGATACAGATCGAAAAGAAGAAGTCAAAATATCACTATTTGCAGATGATATGATAGTATATTTAATGATCCCAAAAGTTCCACCAGAGAACTACTAAAGCTGATAAACAACTTCAGCAAAGTGGCTGGGTATAAAATTAACTCAAATAAATCAGTAGCCTTCCTCTACACAAAAGAGAAACAAGTTTGAGAAAGAAATTAGGGAAACGACACCCTTCATAATAGACCCAAATAATATAAAGTACCTCGTGTGACTTTAACCAAGCAAGTAAAAGATCTGTACAATAAGAACTTCAAGACACTGAAGAAAGAAATTGAAGAAGACCTCAGAAGATGGAAAGATCTCCCATGCTCATGGATTGGCAGGATTAATATAGTAAAATGGCCATTTTACCAAAAAAAGCGATCTACAGATTCAATGCAATCCCCATCAAAATACCAATCCAATTCTTCAAAGAGTTAGACAGAACAATTTGCAAATTCATCTGAATAATAAAAACCCAGGATAGCTAAAACTATCCTCAACAATAAAAGGACTTCAGGGGAATCACTATCCCTGAACTCAAGCAGTATTACAGAGCAATAGTGATAAAAACTGCATGGTATTGGTACAGAGACAGACAGATAGACCAATGGAACAGAATTGAAGACCCAGAAATGAACCCACACACCTATGGTCACTTGATTTTTGACAAAGGAGCAAAACCATCCAATGGAAAAAATAGCATTTTCAGCAAATGGTGCTGGTTCAACTGAGGTCAACATGTAGAAGAATGCAGATCGATCCATGCTTATCACCCTGTACAAAGCTTAAGTCCAAGTGGATCAAGGACCTCCACATCAAACCAGACACTCAAACTAATAGAAGAAAAACTAGGGAAGCATCTGGAACACATGGGCACTGAAAAAATTTCCTGAACAAAACACCAATGGCTTATGCTCTAAGATCAAGAATCGACATAAATGGGATCTCATAAAACTGCAAAGCTTCTGTAAGGCAAAGGACACTGTGGTTAGGACAAAACGGCAACCAACAGATTGGGAAAAGATCTTTACCAATCCTACAACAGATAGAGGCCTTATATCCAAAATATACAAAGAACTCAAAAAAAGTTAGACCAAGAGGGAGACAAATAACCCTATTAAAAAAATGGGGTTCAGAGCTAAACAAAGAATTCACAGCTGAGGAATGCCGAATGGCTGAGAAACACCTAAAGAAATGTTCAACATCTTTAGTCATCAGGGAAATGCAAATCAAAACAACCCTGAGATTTCACCTCACACCAGTGAGAATGGCTAAGATCAAAAACTCAGGTGACAGCAAATGCTGGCGAGGATGTGGAGAAAGAGGAACACTCCTCCATTGTTGGTGGGATTGCAGACTGGTACAACCATTCTGGAAATCAGTCTGGAGGTTCCTCAGAAAATTGGACATTGAACTGCCTGAGGATCCAGCTATACCTCTCTTGGGCATATACCCAAAAGATGCCCCAACATATAAAAAAGACACGTGCTCCACTATGTTCATCGCAGCCTTATTTATAATAGCCAGAAGCTGGAAAGAACCCAGATGCCCTTCAACAGAGGAATGGATACAGAAAATGTGGTACATCTACACAATGGAATATTACTCAGCTATCAAAAACAACGATTTTATGAAATTCAGAGGCAAATGGTTGAACTGGAAAATATCATCCTGAGTGAGCTAACCCAATCACAGAAAGACATACATGGTATGCACTCATTGATAAGTGGCTATTAGCCCAAATGCTTGAATTACCCTAGATGCCTAGAACAAATGAAACTCAAGACGGATGATCAAAATGTGAATGCTTCACCCTTCTTTTAAAAAAGGAAAGAATACCCTTGGCAGGGAAGAGAGAGGCAAAGATTAAAACAGAGACTGAAGGAACACCCATTCAGAGCCTGCCCCACATGTGGCCCATATATATACAGCCACCCAATAGAACAAGATGGATGAAGCAAAGAAGTGCAGAAGTGTAGATCGATCCTGAGAGACACAGCCAGAATACAGCAAATACAGAGGCTAATGCCAGCAGCAAACCACTGAACTGAGAACAGGACCCCTGTTGAAGGAATCAGAGAAAGAACTGGAAAGCTTGAAGGGACTCGAGAACCCATATGTACAACAATGCCAAGCAACCAGAGCTTCCAGGGACTAAGCCACTACCTAAAGACTATACATGGACTGACCCTGGACTCTGACCCCATAGGTAGCAATGAATATCCTAGTAAGAGCACCATAAAATGTCTTTTAACATAAGAATGGATACAGGAATGTGGTATTTATACAATGAGTATTACTCAGCTATTATAAACAACACCATGTAATTCTGAGGCAAATGGATGGAATTGAAAATATTATCCTGAGTGAGGTAACCCAATCACAAAAGAATACACATGGTAGGCCTCACTGATATGGATATTAACTCAAAGCTCTGAATATCCACATAAAATTCACAGACCATATGAAGCCCAAGAGAAAGGAAGATCAAAAGTATGGATGCTCCAGTCCTTACTAGAAAGGGGAACAAACTATTCACAGGAGAAAATACAGAGACAAACTGTATAGCAGAAACTGAAGGAAAGGCCATCCAGAGACTGCCCCACCTGGGGATCCATCACATATGCAGTCACCAAACCCAGACACTATTGCGGTTGCCAAGAAGTACATGCTGACATGAGCCTGATATGGATGTCTCCTGAGAGGCTCTGCAAGATCCTGAGAAATACAGAAGTGAATGCTCACAGCCAACCATTGGACTGAGCACTGGGTCCACAAGGGAGGAGTTAGAGAATGAACTGAAGGCATGCTTTCAAACTATGAACAGGAAAGATCTGTGGTTGATGATATAAATAAGACAACACAGGAGAATACACTGATTGAATATGAAAACATTTTTGACAACTTGAAAGCTGTTTTCTTAACTAGTATAATGGTGTTTGCTGCCATTTTTCTATGTCATTGACATATTCATATATCTAGCAAAAATCATGTAGCAACATGTTTTAAATTAATACAACAGGGACACATACCAGTATAATATCTACAAAAATATCACTTTGTTAGGAGAGAATGTTAAAAGGTCAATGTTTTTCAGTATGGAGACTGTAAATTATCTCTGAGAATGTATACACAATTGAGATGGAGTTTTGTAGGTGAAGGACCTCACTGCTAAGCTTGATGACCTGAGTTTAATCTAACTGCTGAAGAGAGAAACTAAACTTCCTTAAGGGTTCCTTTTGATTACCATTCACACATTGTAAAATGCCTCCTCCCAAAAAGAAATAAAAAAACTCAAACAAAATAAAAGATTTTATTATTTTACACTATACATCATCTGTTCAGAATATAGCTAGCAAATACCATAAATGGTATTGATTCTTTTTTGAAACAGATATTTATTATCAAAGCTTTAATCCAAAACATTTAATTTTTTAAGATATATGAACCAAATTAGACTGTTTAATTTTAATTTTCTTTTAAAGGTTTTATTTGGCAGCATGACAAACACACTAATTAGAAATATAAGAAGGAAATGTATTATGTTTCTAAATACTTCATTATTTTGACACCATGGGAGAGTTTGAGGTAGAACCATGTTTTGCTATTTAATAAATATAAACGCATGATGACACAATTGGAGACAATGTACTTGGTTGATTATTCATTCAAGTCTAAAGTGGCTGACAATAATTCTCTATTATTTCTAGTGTTTAATGTTAGCTTTACAGGGAATGCAAATAAGGTAATCCAGGATGTATCAGAAGTTACATTTATAAACACATCTAAAACAATTTTTAATTATGAAAACATTTTATTTTACTTATGAGAACTGGAGGTTTTGAATAATTTAATTAGTATGCTGCCTTGTCAGAGTTGTTCAAGTATTTTAATGTGTTCTTTTGTGTTTGAACACTGAAGAGTAAATTATCTATCACATATAAGTTCAAAAGTTTGTTTATAGTTACAAAAAGAATGCAGTTGTCTGAATAAAATAAGCATAATTCACTGTGCTTATCAGGGGATATTTTCTTAATCTTGTAGGCCAATTAAGACATTTGATTTAGTCGTACATGTTCTTAGATTTCTGTCCTGCCTACTGGAATTGATAATTTTAATATTATCCCTTCACTCCCCCTAAACTGAACTTTTGGCTTGCCTCACAGCAAAGTTAATAACAAGCCTTGATCTAATTTTCAACTGTAACTAACTTGCCACCCCACTGTGTACTCAATCTGTGTAAGTTTAACCTGACTTTACAGCCAACAGTGTAACAGCAAACTTCACTTGCCTAGGATTTTCCCCGCAATAAGCTTTTGTAACCTACAATATAACAGAGCTTTAATCTTTTGTTATGTACTTGTCCATTCCTTTGATCTAGAGTAGAGTGTGTGTGTGTGTGTGTGTGTGCACGTGTGTGTGTGTTGTTGTTGTTGTTAATCAGTTGCCAAAAGCAGCCAACAGGTTATAAAACAAATATCTGCCACAAATATTGAGAGAAACCTTGGATATAACTTGCAGTATTGTTTAGTAATCTGGGTCAGTTATGTAATTAAAATGACTTCTTCTCATGTAAACAGTTAAGAATTTCTATAAAGAATCTTTCATTCCTTTTTCCATGCCATCTGTGCTGTTCAATAAATGCATATCAAATCCCTTTGTTGAGGGCATACAGAGATGAGAAGTAGATTGTTCAAGTTTGGGCTCATTCTTGGTCACATTAAAATAAGAAGAAGTTAGTATATTTCTTAATGAATTATCTATTTATTTTGATGTCCTAGAGAAGAAATAGTTGTTAAATTAGTGAAGTTCCCATTTATAGAGAAATTTTAATCTAGTAACATTAGTGCTCTGGCAAGGAATCACATCCAAAGACCTTCTAGGTGTATGCAATCCAGGTGGAATTCAGGGACACCATCAGTACCCTTAATCCCTCTGGGTGGAATAGAGACCTTTAAACCCTTACGATGAAGTAAGTTAGTTTGTAGAAGAAAGGAGCCATGTTTGAAAGTGACATCTAGTTGAGGGGCAGACAAATTAAGGAATAAGGGAAAGATTTGACAGTCAGAGATAGAATATGCCCAACTCATGAGATCAGATCAGGAAAGAGATGTGACTTAAGAGATCAATGCAGAGAGAGTGGTGAGGGTAAGCGAGACTAACCAGGATAGTGTAATATAGAGACAAATTGCAGAGAGAACAAACTAAACACAGATGAAGACACAAGAAGACAAAAATTAAATCTGGCGAATGAAAGTTTTACACCAATCCACCCACTCATCTACTCACCTTTTCATCTGTCTGACCTTCTTTCCTTCTCTCTACTCATCCATCCTTCCCTTCATCCATCCATCCAACCACCCACACATTCAACAAGCATTAATGTCCTACCTTGTAATACCATAACTAAATGTTAAAATTAGAGAAACTAATAGGATGTCTCACACTTAGGTGAATGCAGTGTGATGAGCTTATTATCAGTATTATTTATATAGTATTATGTGACTACAAAGAACAAATTGACTAATTCTTCCTAAGGTTTTGGGCAAAATTTCAGGAAAGAACCAATATTTGAGATTCATGAATACTGGAGAGTGAAAAGTAACTAACAAAGCAGAGAAAGAAGAATAAGAAACCAAAATATAATAGAAAGGCCCAAAATGTTAGAACACATGGCATGCCAATGAATATGGGAGTATTTATAGTATGGCTAGTAATTCCCAAACAGGCAATCATAGGAGTTGAGATTGAAAGATTGATAAAATTTCCACAAATGTGTATGTAATGCTAAGGCATTATACTTCTAAAATTAACTTATATACATAGAAGCAGGGTTGTTAAAGTGATTTCTTACTATAGACCATGGTAGTACTATGGTTTTTTATTTATATCCAAAGAATACTATAACACATATTTTTATCTAGGGATATACATTCTAATAACATGTGAAATATTTCTTAAGCTATTAAGTTTATCCCTCACAAATAGTACAATATCTACAATTAATTTATCCCTCTTCAATACCTGCAATTAATTTAAGTTACTTACCACTGATAGATGTTGAATGGCTGGTGTATAATCAGCTTTGCGTTTCAGTGAAGAAGTCATTGTTTCAGGTTCAGTTGTAATTGGCTACAAAGCAAAAGGTAAAATAAGTTTAAATACAGACACAAATTTGATACAGAAACCATATTATTTATAGGAGGTCCAGACAGCTCATTTTTAATATTTCCATTAAAATGTCATATCATAAACACATATACTCTGGTATACATAAACAGTGCATGAGGAGAACTTATATGTTAGGCATTATTCTGAGGGTTTAAGGGAATGTTAGCTCTTTAAATCCTTTTAACAACCTTATTATGTTATAGGTACAATTATTATAGATATGAAGAAACCAAGACTTGGAGAAGTAATTTAATCTGGTCAGTAATTCAGTTATAGAATTGAGATTTGTCCAAAGATGCCTAAAAATGGAATCAAACCTTTTAACACTAAATCAATTTAATAAATTTAAAAGTCTAAATTTAACAGCATCATGTGAGTTGATTTATTTGAGAATTTTTCTATAAAACATAACAATTAGCAGTTTCTATTTTAATGCGTTAGAAATATTAACTTATTTAGCATGGCTTAGTGTTACATTTACTTAAATGTATTAATGAGTATATTATACAAAATATAGTATATTGTCTTCCCTTGAACTTCTGAAAAATTGTTTAACTAGTATACTTAAAGTAGATTAGTAACTAAAAATCGAAGTATTTTATAAACAAGAAAAATAGAAAATTTACATCAAGACTTAATCATGCATAAATAAAAACTTAACTGACAAACGAATAATGTGTTTAAATGACTAACTAAAATATTCAATCAAAGAAAAGCTCAAAATCATGGTCTGACTGATGATTCCTATGAAACATATAGGGGGAAAATACCATAAATTTTATTTAAATTAATTTTTGAAACTGACCAAAAAGTAAGTTTTTCAAACTCATTCTACACGGCCAGCTTTTTTATGAGACGAAGCAATATAAAAGAAAGCTATGAACTAGTATCCTTAACTAATGTATGCATCTTCAACAAAATATTACCAAACCAAATAAAAAAGTTATGAAAATTTATTCACTGTGATCATGTAGAACTCATCCTAATATCCAAAGGGAGTTTAGGATGAATGAATCAATGAGACACATAGCCAGAATAAATAATAAAACCATATAATCATCTCTGTAAGTACAAAATCAGTATTTAATAAAATTGAACATAAGGATGATGAAAAATTAGATACAGAAGAATATTTCAGTATAATAAAACATTCAAACTTAAGAAAAGAAACATAATATTAAACTGAATGGAGGAAACCTAAATCTTTCTGCCTTAAACCTGGTACAACCCAAGATGTATAAGTTCACCAATTTAATTCAATATACTACTGGAGTCCTAGTTTGTATAGTTAAAACAAACAAACAAACAAACAAAAAAGACATAAAAATGGAATTTTTCCTAAGTCATATTGTCTCTATTTGTTGATGGACATGTATTTATATATTAAGAAGGCCAAAAAAGCATTAGAACTAATACATGTGTTCTTATTTCCAGTATTGGAGATTGATTATAGAGCCTCATAATGTTGAACAATCAGTCTACCATTTATCTACATTCCTGAACACTAAGATTAATAAACTAATTCATTAAGTTGCAACCAATATAACCAATACATAAAAATCAGTAGCATAACCATATGCAACTTACAATATTACAAAAATTTAAATCATTTATGAATAGATTTAATGAAGGCACTGAAAGATTAGCAACATTAAAAATATGGTAGGTTGAGGAAAAGAACTGTGAAAAATGCAAAAAAATAAAATATGTTATTATATTAATAGATTGGTTTCTTTTTAACATGATGAAAAATATCCTAAAATTTTATTGGAACCACTTTAACTCTAAACAATTAAATAATCTTGAGAAAAATAGCAAAAAGGAGATATTACTACTTGCCACTATGGTAACCAAAACAGAATGATATGGACATAAAAATAACAGTAAATGGAATAAATAAGTAACTAAGAAGTGAGTCTGTATGTTTACAACCCAATGAATTTTGACAATCATAAAAACCCACATTATAAAAGTACAGTATTTTCCATATGTAGTAGAGGATGGGCCTTGTCCAGCATCAATGAGAGGGGAGGCCCTTTTTTCCTTTGAAGGCTCAATTTCAGTGTAGGTGGGTCACCAGGTGAGAGGTGGGGAGGAGTATCTCATGGAGGCATTTGTATGGGGAAGGGATGAGGGTTTTGGAGGGGAAACCAGGAAAGGATAACATTTGAAACAAGTAAATAAAACAAAATATCCAATTAAAAAAAGTATAGTATTTTCAGTAACTGATGAAAAATTTTATGTCTATATGGCTTAACATTACCCAACCTTACTGTCTTACTATCAAAACACGATCTAAAAATAACTTAAATATCTTAAATGTAAGGCCAGAACCATGAAAAGCTGGGAAGAAAAATGTGAGAAACATTTCATACAATTGTCAGGGCAAGACTTTTTGACTATACCTCAAAAGCATAGTAAATAAGGATTTCAAAAAGGCAAATGGTATTCTAGCAAATAAAAAGCTGTTGCAAAGTAGTCTCCAGAGTAAAGAAATAACTTACACAACTGAACTGGTAAATATTTGAAATTATTCATTCAACAAATGGTGATATTAAAAAATAAGGAGCTCAAAATCTCAGTCATATATAAACAAATAGCCCATTAAAAATGAGCATTTTCTCCCAAAAGTTACTTCATAAAAGACATTAACATGGAAATATGTATGAGAAAATATTCAATATTATTAATAATCAGAGAAATGAAAGTCAAGACCAAAATGAGATATCAATTCACTTCAAACAGGTTACTACTATCAGTGAGATAAATGACAACACATGAAAATGCATAAATGGAACCCTTGAACACAGTTAATGAAAATGTAAATTAGCAGAACTATTACAGAAAGGCATATGGATGTTTGTAAAACATACACAACACAAAACAGAAAATAGAACTTTTTCAAGATCCAATCGTCCAATTCCTCATTGTGTATCTAAAGCAATGGAAACCAGTACGGCAAAGATAAACCTTCATCCTTATTCACTGTAGCACTATTAACAAAAGCTAAGAAATGAAAATAACTAATATGACCATGAATGGGTGTAATATACATTCCCCCCACCACACACACACACACACACACACACACACACACACACACACACACACACACACAAAATGCAATTCTATTCTTTGGTAAAAGAAGCTCTTATCATTTGTAATAACATGGTTATGAGAAAACATAATTATGTCAACTGAGATAAATTTACACAAAGAATAACAAACATCTGATTTCACTCATAATTGAAATCAAGAAATGTATCATATGTAAAGAGAAAAAAACTTGTCAGCAGAGCTGATAAAAGAGAAAGAGTTTAGAAGAGGATGACCAATGTGTACTAAGCTAATGTTAAAATGGGAAGTGGTTATTGTGATGCAACTGCATATTAGGGTACCTATAGTGATTATGCAATAGTGACTACATAGTTACTTTATCCTGTTTGCTATACAATTTGTGATGGAAATATTTAAAATCTAGATTATCACAAATTTTCAAATATATTAAAACGTTTTAACTCTAATCATCAAACCCTGCAATACATGAACAAAACATTTAATAGATGTATTTAGTTAGCATAAGGAATAGAGAAGTTCAATGCAAATAATTATAACCTGAAAAGTAGAGAAGATACTTGGGAGAACTTACTTCACTTACAAATAAAATGAACTGACTGTTGCATAATGTAAATGTTACTCAAATTTATCTGAGCCATAATTATATATGTAGTTTAAGACAATACAGAATTGAGGGACAATGGTTTTGAATTCTGTCATAATTTCAAAGAAGGTATTTTTTTTACGAGTGAAACTCTACATCTTGGTTTCTTCATTAATAAGAGATGCTATTAATGTTTTCCTCACATGGTTGGTGTTATATATTGAATAAATATTATAAATAAAGTGTTTTGCATATAGGTACCACAAACTAACCTCTTTTTTTCACAATATCAAAAAAGAACATTATTTAATTTATGCTTTGATGTATATCTATTTGGGGAAAAAGACATAAAATTGTGCAATATAAACAATGTTGGTGGGGTCATTACTCTCAAAAATTCAAACATGCATTTGGAAGATTTAAACCCATTGTTTTAGGTGGATCAGTATAAATTTGACGGTAGTAGCATCGTAGTTAAGAATAACAAGGAAATGATGGGGATTAAGTTCATTGGTGCAGTGCTCACTCAGCACACATAATTTTTTGGGTTTCACATCCAGAATCACCCAAACAATAATACTAATTGACTATTAGTTCCAGTGGTTTCATAGAACTGCTTTATTATTAACAGGAATTCTCAAGATAAAACTGAGTGTCGATTTATTAGAAACTATTGAAAAGTAAAATATCCTCTAATCAACAGAACATCTATTTTCTGATTACAATTTTAAACACATTTGATGAAATAGAAGTCTGGCACTAATAATATAGCTCAAAGTTTAAAGCCAATGAAAATAGTTCTCCATCGTGAAAATAGCATTTAGGAAACTAACCTATAAATACATGCAATTATATTATAGTGAGATATTTTTATATTACATGCTTTCTAAAATAAGTCTCTTATCTTTTCATTATTTTACCTTATCCCTATATTTAACTTAATAATATAGTTTGCTGTTAACTGTTAGGCCTCTGCATATCTTGGAAGTATAAGTTCTGTTAATAACTTGGAAATATCACAAAAGATATGTACTAGTTGTTCAAATGTGAATACATTTGGGCAAAAAAGAATATTTACTCTTTCATCATATAATCTAAAAACTACTGAAAACCTGAAGTCACTTCTATTTCATAAGAAAATTATTCAGACTTATGCTAGAAATATTTAAACATTGTTTACTGTACTATATATAAATACATAGTTTTATAAATTATATCCTGCATATTAAGCATATAGCTTATGGTTATGTAGTATTATCAGCATATATATATATATATATACACACACACACATATATATATACACACACTATAGCCATATAACTACACAATATAGATTTTTTTCATACCTTTATTGCCTCAAATATTTTAAATTCACATTAGTGTTTACTTTTTATAGTCACAGTTTTGACATAGCTAATATATTTTCAATTATGTATACATTTTCAATGTTATTCTTTTGCCTTAAACTTACTATACCTACAAATACACTATGCTATCAAAACACTCATGGAAATTCAGTTTTTGTTCTTCTAGATAACTTTCCTACAAGGTGTTTTTCAATCTTAACAGAAGTGTATAATAAGCTACCAAAACAAACTTAAAAGACACACTTTTGAAATTTACTTGTAGTTGGTGGTATTCAACATAAATAAGTAGAAACAGAAAACATTTTAAAGGATGAAGCCATTTTTGACTAAATACATGCCAAGATTTTACAAATCAAGAAATAATTAGATGGCTAGCAGCTAGAAGCTAGAGAATATTTATTCTACATTAGTACATAATGAGGGATCCTATGTTTGCTGAACTAAGTTGGATTATATATTAAAGATCTGAATAAGCACTGGAAGCAAAAATTCTAAAAACATAAGATTAGTAATAGGGGAGGGAGAATGCGCTGAATGCCTCCAGCAGAAAGACAGGGTATCAAGTGAGTTAGGTTGCTATCACAGCAAAAAACTCTGACACACAATTATTCTTGTCTAAAACAAATGCAGGAGAAATGAAGAAGAGCCTGAGGAAAGGTTCAGCTACAGGCCCAGAGTGGGATCCAGATCAAGGGGAGGCTCAAGATCTGACATTATTATTGAGGCTATGGTATGCTTACAAACAGGGGCCTAGCATGACTGCCCTCTGAAAGGCCCAAAAAGCAGCTGAAAGAGTCAGATGCAGATATGTGCATTCGACCAATGAACAGAAGCTACTGACTCCTCTGGTTGTATTAGGGAAAAGCTGGAGGAAGCTAAGAAGGAGTGCAACCCTGTAGGAGGACCAGCAGTCTCAATTAACCTGGACCCCTGAGATCTCTCAGACACTGGATCTCCACCCAGGCAGCATACACCAGCTGATATGAGGCCTCCAACACATATACAGCAGAGGACTCCTGGATCTGGGTTCAGTCAAAGAAGATGCACCTAACCCTCAAGAGACTGGAGGCCCCAGGAAGTTCAGAGGTCTGGCAGGGTGGGTGGGATGGGGGCATCCTTGTGGAGACTGGGGGTGGGGTGAGGAGGAAGTATGAAATGTGGAACAGTCAGGGGGTGGAGCAGGAGGTAAACAAAATCTAGAGCTTAAAAATAAATACATTTTAAAAATTAAAAAAAGAAAAGATAAAGGAATACTATAGGAGATATATTGATAATAGAAACATTTAAAAATCTTTCAGGAGAGATCCATATCCCAGTTCCTATCAGCCTGCATACTTTGCTTCATCTATTATATCTAGTTTGGTGGCTGTTGGAGAACACAGCCAGAATATGGCAAAACATAGGCGTAATGCTAAAGTAACAAAACCACTGAACTGAGAACGAGACCCCCGTTGAAGGAATCAGAGAAAGGACTGAAAGAGCTGAAGGGGCTTGAGACCCCATATGAACAACAGTGACAACCAACCAGAGCTTCCAGGGACTAAGCCATTACCCAAAGACTATACATGAACTGACTCTGGGCTCCAACCTCATAGGTAGCAATGAATAGCCTAGTAAGAGCACCAGTGGAAGGGGAAGCCATTGGCCCTGCTAAGACTGAACCCCCAGTGAACGTGATTGTTGGGGGGAGGATGGGGAGGGGAACACCAATAAACAAGAGGATGTTGACCCGGAAACAGGGAAAGGGAATAACATTGAAATGTAAATAAGAAATACCAATTTAATAAAAGATGAAAAAAAAGGAAAAAAGAAAAAAATTTTTCCAGCGAAATGTGGAAAAAAAAAAAAAATCAATGCTGCACACTGTGAGCATAGATAGACTCTCTCAAATGTTAATATGAGAAAGTATGAGATCTATGGGAAATTTAAGAACTGAAATATAAAGAAAGGACTTCAATCGCTATTTTATAAAAGAATGTTAATATAGACAAAACAGAAAGGAAACATTTTGTGTTCCACACTTAAGGATAGTTCAGATCAAAACTTTGGTTAATGCTTCTGAAACAATCGTCAGTCATTGTTTGATAAAATATAAAAGGGAAACTATACAAATGACTTGTCTGGTAAAATAAGGTAAGACCAATATAAAAAATAAAAGACATGTTATATAATTTCACCTAGTAGATGTTTGCACTCAAATATTCAGGAGCAAGTCTTATGGTTACTAATGAGTAAGATTAAATAAATAAATGAAGATTTTTTTAAAAATTATTAAAAATCCACAAAAACATTCATGTTCAGTGCCAGTAGTTGAGAACTTTTAAAAAATATTACAGGATTTGGGAATGGACATGCATACTCATGTGCCAAACAACAAGAACAACAATAAAGCAAGGCCAAAATAAGATACTTTTTGAATTTAATTTTAATGAGAAATAAAAGAGAAGTTATCAAGTAAGCATCAAAGGGACAAATATCATTAAAGAGGAATAAAAATATAAGCCTAAGTAGGAGTTAAAAAAGTAGACTAGTGATACTAAATAGAATATGATAATTGAGCAATACTTGTTTGTAATACTTTTAGTAATTTATTACATTGTTCACCGTATCATTACAAAAGATTTGGGTTTTTCATGCTCTGTCCTGAACCTCATTTCTCTCTATATTATTTACGTGAATAATTTTGTAAGCATGATCACCTTTCTAATCAAAACATAGATAATAAATACTATACTTACTTTAAGAAAGTTAATAAGGTCTTATGAAGGGGAGATTGTCAATTAGCTTTTCACCAGTAGTAAGAAATTGAAAAGAAGCAGAAATCTTAACAAACAGTAAAAAGAGAAGAGCATAAAACAACAACATAAGATACCAAAGGGGTAGTATGCAAAAGATAGAAGTTTAATTTGCCTGAAAAACAAAATAGTTTCTGGATAGGTTAAAATAGTCTGCTTTTCAAGTCATATTCTGCTCTACTCTACACACAGGCAAAATGTCTGGAGTCCTTTTAAAAAGTACTACTTTTCAATCAATGTCAAGATTTAACTTCAAGATTGTAAAAATAAAAAATAGGTTATCTGTTAAAAATGCATTTTTAAATTTACAAAATATTAAGCTTCACTAATTGACAAAAACTAAAACAACCAACCTATACAGAATCTAAGGAAACTTTAGGAACTAGAGAGCTGAAGCAAAAATTAACAAATAATACAGTACAGCTAATAAATTTAAGAGGTTCACTTATCGTGCATATATTGACTAAACTATATAAATAGCGATAATTCAAATTTTGAATAGTTTGAAAAAAGAAATTTATGGTTTACCTTAATGCATACACAATGTGGCTATCAAAAACACAAGTTATTTAAATTTTCCATAGAAATTTGTTCTCAAGCCATTGATGATTCATTATCTTTAATTTCTTAACAAAGAAATCTGAAGCTAAGGTAAACTGATAGAAAAGCATGTTTTTGACCTCCCTAGGTTAATGATGAAAACAAATGAACTTTGACTTAAAACTTCCTCCAAAACTAAATGTATCATAGGACATTTTCACAAATAAATGCAATGAATCAAGAATACAAACTTATTTAAAATATTTTAAAATGTAAATAAGTTAGAAAAATCATTATTTTATAAACAAATTGATAGTTTAAATAAAATCCTATACCCAATATTTTCTGTGAAGATTCAAAAAAGTATTGACACATAATATGTAAGTGGTAGTAGCATTAGATAAATATAAAAAATCTAAATGGACCTTCTCTGAAAAGAGATTTATAATCAGTAAATTTCTGAACTAATTTGAATGGATTCAAATCAGATTTATAATCGGTAGGTTTTGATTTAGTTAAAAACAAATAAATGACACACAAAACACATTTTTATAAACATGTGGTAAAATTATTATTTTAATAATGTATCTATCATAATTCTAGGTATTCTGCATAGAATAAAATTTCTTAAATTTCAAAAAATGTGGTAATAAAAACAGCCTTATTTTATACATAAAGTATGTCAATTATCCTCTGTGCTGGCTAGTTTTATGTTAACCGACAAAAACCAGAGTAATTTAGAAAGGGAACTAACTGAGAAAAAATGCCTTCACTTGTGATTTGTGTACACAGGTTCTGTATAAGCCTATACTGCATTTCTGATTTTTACAGATTTATTTATTCATTCATTCATTTTATGTATACTCAAGTATACTGCTGCTTTCTTCAGACACATCAGAAAGGGGCATTGAATCCCATTACAGATGGTTGTGAGCTACCATATAGTTGGTGGGAACTGAATTCAGGACCTCTGGAAGAGCACTCCAGTGCTCTTAACCACCGAGCCATCATTTATCATTGATATGATAGATCCTATTTCACTGTGGATTTAGCACTTTTGAGCTGACAATAAAGGTACTATAAAAAGACAGGGAGCGAGGGGCAAACCATTCGTGGCATACCTCCTGGTTTCAGCATCAGGATCCTAGCTTTAGTTCCTTCTCTGACTTGAGTGGATGATGATTTACAAATGAAAAACAAAACAAAATGAAATAGGCAAAGTGAAACAAATTTAACAAATTAAACAAAACGAATCTAAACCCTTTCTTCTTCAAATCCCTTTTGGTTGTGGGTTTTATAACTGATACTTTAAGAAAGACAATTGCACAATTGTATTTTTGAAGTGCTTCTCTCCATATCCACCTCATCACTGACTTTTAGTAAGCACCATTTTACTTTGATTTTACTTACTAGATAATATCATCTTGAGTGAGATAACTGAGACTCAAAAGGATATGCATGGTATGTACTCACTAATAAGTGGATATTAGCCAAAGAAAGAAAGAGAGGGAGGGAGGGAAGGAAGGAAGGAAGGAAGGAAGGAAGGAAGGAAGGAAGGAAGGAAGGAAGGAAGGAAGGAAGGACAGACGGACGGACGGATGGACGGACGGACGGACAGACCGACCCAGGATACAGTTCACAGAACTCAAGAAGGCTAACAAGCTGAAGGGCCCAACTGACAATGCCTCAATCCCACTTGGGAGGGAGAAGAAAGCAATAGCAGGAAGAAGGAAGGGACTCGGGTGGGAAAGGGGACAGGGAGGGCAGGAGGGGAACATGTTCAGGTACTGGGATTGGGGAACAGGACTGAAGCCCTGGGGGTCAACAGAAGATTGGAAGCAGGTAAAGTCGGAGTGGGAGGTAGGGGAACCCACACTAGAGATCCGGAGATGAGAGAATCCTGGGATCAAAGGAGGGATTTTAGATGAAATGCCCCAACAGCAGGGAGAGAAATCACTGGGGAATACATCATGAGAAAGACAGAGCCATTAAGTGAGGATAGGGGTTGTTATCACACAGTCGCAAATTCTGACCAAGAATTGTTCCTGTCAAAGAACTGCAGGACAAAAATGGAGAAGTAGCTGAGGAAAGGAGGGTCAGTGATAGGTCCAAAAGTAGGATTCCAGTTCAAGGGAGCCCCAAGGCCTGATACTACTACTGATGCTATGGTGTGCTTACAGACAGGAGGCTAGCATGGCTGCCCTCTGAGAGACCCAAGAAGCAGATGACTGAGACAGATGCAGATAATTATATCCAACCAATGAACAGAAGCTGGGATCCCCTATGGCTGAATTAGGGAAAAGCTGGAAGAAGCTGAGGAAGAGGGCAACCCCACAGGAAAACCAGTACTCCCAACTAACCAGGACCCCTGAGATCTCTCAGACACTGAGTCACCAACTGGGCAGCATAGACCAGCTGAGATGAGGCCCCCACCACATACACAGCAGAAGACTGAAGAGTCTGGCCTCAGTGAGAGAAGATGCACCTAACCCTAGAGAGACTTGAGGCTCCAGGGAGTGGGGAGGTCTAGTGGAAAAAGGGTGGGATGGCGGGATTGGGACATCCTCTTGGATACTGGGGAGGAGGTCCGGGATGAGGAATAATCAAAGGGTGGACTGGGAAGGGTTTAAAGACTGGACTGTGAAAAAAGATTAAAGAAGAATAATAAAAATAATCTAACATATACATGAGTTCAAATAGTGTTTTCTTGGAAAAACTTGTGTCTGTATTTTGATAATTTAACCTTGAGTATGACACATATTAAGCACATGTCCTATACCTGAGTCATTTCCTCAGAAATTTTAATTATTTTGGACATGTTTGTGGAGGGAACAAATTGTTAAAATACATGACTGTATTAAGTCAGAGAAGTTTCATAAATTCTAATGATGTTAATCATGGTCTGTTGTTCACTAAATTAAAAAAATAAGAAATCCCACTAACAACACATTAAAAGAGATCATCATCACTTCATTCTTATTTTGTACTGGAACTAATTTTTAATGTAAAGTTCATCTTTATATAGCCATAGCAACCATGAGTATAATATTCTATGTCATATTGCGTGTAGCAGAATATTAAGATGTTTGTTCTGATATTAGTTGATATTTAGGTAAGTACTCATCAAATTCAGATTCAAAATGCAACTGAATAGAACACCAGAAAGCACTCAGGTTATTTTTATGTTCTTCTAAAAAGTACTTCTTTCTTTTGTGGATTATAATTTTATCATGTTCCCTTTCCTTCCCTCCCTCCAAATCTTCTCTTAGATTGCTCTTTACATGTGTTTAAACTCAGAGCTTCATTTTTCATTAATTGCTGTTACATGCATGTAGGTATATGTGCACACATATATTCCTAAGTATAGCCTGCTAAGTCTGTATAATGTACTTGTATGTATGGTTTTTATGGGCTGAGTATTTGTTATTGGATTCCCAATTAGTGTGGTCTTCCTGCTCTTAGCATGCCTTAACTGCCTGTAGTTAATATAAGTAGTGTGAGACCTCCTCGGCTCCCTCTCATCCTCTTTTGCCAATGTTCCCTTTTCTATTGTTCTCCATGTTCAGGTCATCTTTAGGCAGTCATGTTGAGAAGACTTTATGGGTGTAGCTTCTGATATTACTAAGAGACATAATGCCACCACAAACTCCCAGTCTTTCCCTGGGCACTCTGTCTATTCAGCTGACAGTAGACTCATCAGCTGTCTCTTCTAAAAGATTTAGCTTCTACACTGGAATAGCAAACCAGAGCCTCAGCCTGGAAATTTTAAATGATAAGACAAATCTAATAATTCAATAAAAGTGTTAAACAAGATTAGACATGTAGTTGCTTTTCCCCCTTTGTTTGATATAAAATATGAAAATATCTTTTTCTGGATCAGAATGGAGGAAAATACACTCACTCATATCCAACTATTGCAACATATTTTTTCTTAGTTCTACTCTTTAGAATATAAACTCCTCACTTTTCTCTATTTTTTAAATACATGGTGGCACACAAACCTTTATTCCTAGCACTAGGAAGCAGAGACAGGTTTAAGGACAGCCTGATCTACAGAGTGAGTTCTTGGAAAGGCGTGGCAACACAGAAAAATCCTATCTAAAATAAAAGGTAAAAGTAAAATATAAAACCACTCTAGTCTCTTTACTTTAAGTTGTTGTACATAGTGGTATACTTCCAGGCATTTAATGACACAGAGCAATTAAATAATTTCCTCTTTGAAAATCAGCGTTATTCAATCTATAAGATGGTATTGGTTTTTGGTATCTTTGAAAAAGTCAATATAAGGATGAAAACCACACAACATCAGTGTAAAAAAATCACATTCCTGGAAGGTTTTCATTATACCCCAAACCTGAAATGAAAACTGTATGTTTATGTCAAACTGTCTAAATTCTTTTAGGGAGAACCTAGAAGAATTGTTAATTTTTTAATGATTCTTTCATTTTGCAAACAAACACATTGTATTAATATTATCTTCTAATGTGAAAATATTTTTAAAAGTCATAATAATATAGCTTTTACTTTCAAGGACTATTCAAAGTAACCATATAACTCAATGCAAAAAAGCCTTATATTATTGATTTGAAAATCTGGAACAGAATTCAAGAATATTTTGACATTATGCTTAGCCCTGTCATATCAAAAATTGTAGGAGTTAAGAAAGGACTTTTAATCATTTTAATCCTAGTGCAGCTGAATGCAGATTTTCTGAATATGGACTCTACTGTAATACTGTTTAACTTTTTTTAACTAGCCCTGTTACCTTTACATGTCCTTAAATTCAAATGTGGACTGAACTGTGTTCATTAAAATATATATTACTGTTATAAAACTTGATACCTATAAAAGTGACTTCATTCAGAAACAGAGTATCTACAGAATTCATTAAGTTAGTTGATGTCATCCTGGATTTGGGTGTTTCTAAATTCATTTTTTTCTATCTTAATGATTATAGAAGTGTTTGGGAACATAAGCAGAAAGAAAATAAGGTCAATAACTATACCAATGATCAATCATGAATGGTGGGTGACAATTGCCAGAAGCTGAAAGGGCTAGGAAAGATATTTTTCTCATGACTTTTAGAAGAACATGACCTTTATGGCACACTGATTTCGGAATTTCAGACTAATAATCTACAGAACTGTAAGAAAGTAAACGTCTACTTGTTTAAGCCACTTGACCTGTGATAATTTGCTACAGATGCACAAGGAAAATTTGTAATTTTCCATTACCTTACCTGTATTCTTAAGTTTCACTTAATCGTTGTGAGGATCAAACTGTAGTGAACATGGAATATGTATTATATAAACCATTTTTGCTGGTTCAAACATTTGTAAGTGGAATAATAATTTGGGCTCTAGCTACTTAATCCTATTGTAATAAGGACCAAGGAAGAGACTATTTTAAATGATAAACCACTGGGAGTGGTAATGTGCTCTACAAGATTTACAATATTTTTTGTAATTTTATTTACATTGGATACTAACAGGATTTTAGTTATAGAAAAATTAAAACTAAATTCTACCAAAGTCAGAAAGAATTACTGCTTGTGCTCTCTTATATAATATTTGGGAAAAATCTCAATCTTTATTGAAAACATGTATATATAATTCCAGACATTCATAAAATAAATTAGATACTGAACAAAAGGGATAGGACTTGAAGATCAATGTGTCCAAAACTCCTTTAACAAAATAAACAAAATGAATAAATCTGGTTAAAATACTAAGTGTTAGATTAATTCTACCTAATACCATCTCTTCTCTAAGTTTGAGGAGTATATGGAACACTTTTTTGGGTCTTCATTTTATTATTTTGCTGTCTTTTCCCATATTTTTCCCTTTTTATTTTTGTTCTGTTATTCTTTTTGTCTTGAGAAGAAGCCGTATTATATAGCCCAAACTGGCGTTGGGCTCCTTAGCTTCAGGAACCCTCCTAGTCTTCAGGGTTGCTGGGAATACAGGAGCACTCAACTGTCTCCAGCTTATCCACCTACTTTATAAAAAAAAAGCCCCAGGGTTTCACTGAGATCTTTTAATAGGGAAAAAAATCCTACAAGTTTTCTTTTCACTAAGAAAAAGACACTTTATATAATGATATCAAATGGAGTTTGATAGATACCCTAGTACTAAAGCATTCATCTGTACTTTTATTGTTAATTGAGACACACTAAGTTTTTTTTTTGTTTTCTTGTCCTTTATCTTTTGGTTAATAAAATAAGCAAATGAAAACATGCAAAGTGTCAGGTTTAAGAAGATATCAAAACAGTTTCAGAATAAAACATGTATATAAGCACCAAACTCTAATATGATTAATTTTCCATTTCTTTAAGAAACATCCTTATGTAACTAATGTTTCAAAAGACAAAATCAAACATTTTATAAATAGATTATGTTAATGACTGGTAACAATTTTAAATTTGATTATTTATTACCATTGATTTCACTAGATGTAGATAAAAATGATGAAAAGGCTATATTATTTGATACCTGCTTAAAAGTCATCTTGACTTGGTTCCTAGAAATTTCTATGAACTGTACCAAAGACAGTTTCTTTCTTATTTTTTTCTGTACTGTCATGTTTTCATTAGCTTGCTGTGTGTAATAAAAAAAGAATACATATTGGTCTCCCATAACAAAAAATTCATTTTCTCTAGCTAAAAACTACTGCTATTAGTAATTTAATATGCCATTTACACCTACATTTGGGCTTTCAAATTGAGCATCTTATCATCAAAGGTAATTTCCTGGATGAATTAATGATACTTTCATTCTTTGACAATGAGTATGTTTGTGTTAAAACTATATATCTAGGTATACAGTGGAAGAGTATTTTCTCTTCCTGAAAATTATAAATAATGAACACACATAAGCTAGTGATTAGACATACTTCTATACATAAAAGGTTTTTGTGTTTCCAACCAAACACAATTTCAAAAAGCAAGAATAAAATCATCAAAGTGCTACTGAACACTGCAAAGGACATAAGAATGTAGTATCATTATGCTTCCATTAAATTTGTTCCTAGTAGCCTAAGGAGTCCTAGTTCAGCTCTTTTGACCACATGTTTTTCTGAACAGCCTTGAAAACCACATCCTCTCCAAAATGAAATTTACTTCAGCTGTGTTAGTCATTTAATGGTCGAGGTGCTACTTAGCTGCAAAGTGGATAAAAAATAAGTACCCTTTTGCATTTCTTAGTCTAGAATGGCACAGAAACGAGACAAATTTTAAGTCATAAAGATATTATTCTCCAACTTTGAGACTGCAAAGTACAATTTTGATTAATTATTCTTAGAAGCAATGTGTAGCAACCTCTGCCCACTTCCCAAAACTCCAAGCCCAGCCTTAAATTTTGTCACTAAGTCTAAGTTAGCTTTTGTAATTTTAAGAACAGTATAAACCTGAGATACCACATCACACCAATCAGAATGGCTAAGATCAAACACTCAGGTGACAGTAGATGCTGGCGAAGATGTAAAGAAAGAGGAACACTCCTTCATTGTTAGTAGGATTGCAAGTTAGTATAACCACTCTGAAAATCAGTTTGGCAGTTCCTCAGAAAATTGGACATAGTACTACCTGAGGACCCAGCTACATCACTCCTGGGCATACACCCAAACATATGCTCCAACATATAACAAAGACACGTGTTCCACAATGTTCATAGCAGCCTCATTTATAATAACCAGAAGCTGGAAAGAACCCAGATTTCCTTCAAGAGAGGAATGGATACAGAAAATGTGGAACATTTAGGCAATGGAGTACTACTCAGTTATTAAAAACAATGACTTCATGAAATTCTTAGGCAAATGAATGGAACTAGAAAATATTATGCTGAGTGAGGTAACCCAGTCACAAAAGAACACATATGGTATGCACTCACTGATAAGTGGATATTAGCCCAAAAGTTTGGAATACCTGACAAAATATTCTCAGATCATATGAAACCCAAGAAGAAGGAAGGCCAAAATGTGCATGCTTCATTCCTTCTTAGAAGGGAGAACCAAATACTCACAGGATGGAATACAGGGACAAAGAGTGGAGCAGGGCCTGAAGGAAAGGTCATCCAGAGACTGCTCCACCTGGGGAACCATCCCATATGCAGCTCCCAAACCCAGTCAATATTGCTGATGCCAAGAAGTGCTTGCTGACAGGAACCAGATATAGGTGTCCCCATTGGACTAAACAAGGGGACCCCAATGGAGGAATTAGAGAAAAGACTGAAGGAGCTGAAGGGGTTTACAACCTCATAGGGAGAACAGCAATATCAACCAAACAAATCCCACTAGAGCTCCCAGCGAATAAACCATCAACCAATGAGATCACATGGAGAGACCCATGCCTCCAATCATGTATGTGGCAGAGGATGGCATTGTCCAGCATCAATAGGAGGAAAAGCCCTCGGTCCTGTGAAGATTCATTTCTCCAATGTAAGGTAATGCTGAGGCGTTGAGGTGGGAGTGGGTTGGTGGGAATGGGAGCATCCTCGTAGAAGCAAGGGGAGGCGGAAGGAGTATGGGAGAAGGGGGAACGGGGATAACATTTGAAATGTAAATACATAAAATGTCCAAGAAAAATAAAATTATTTAAAAAGTAGAAAAAAGATCAGTATGATAAGAAAATAACAAAAGCATATTAGCTAATGAAAATAAACTCAGAGGACTTTGGCAAGGCCTGTAAATTCAGCTCTTTTTTTTTGGGGGGGGGGCATATGGCAGGGCCTTCTAGGACAACGAAATTACAATATGCCTTCAATGTAAGTAGGTCAAAAGATTCTTTTATTTCCATACTCTAGGGGAGAAATGTAAAGAGCCAGAGAGTGACCTTCTCTTTAATTTTCTCTTTCCTTCTGTTGAAAATACACAGTGTGACAAGAGGGTGTTTGCTTTTCATGTTATGAGCCCCACCTGATGACTATTTTGGAAATGCAAGACACCTCTCCTTTCTTCCATGCTTCCAGAAGGGGACTATGAGATCCCCTAACCTCTCCCTTCTGAGACCTTAAAGAAGGGGGCCTCCATTTAACTCTTCTCAGAGTTTCTACTATGCTACTTTCTATGTGTCCATTGTATCTATAAATCACCCAATAAAATCTAAAAAATTTCACCTCAGTGTCTACTTTGATGCCAAAGAGAAACACTGAATAGAAATATTAACGTTAGTGTCCAGAAAACATTTCTATAAACATATGTGATTCTAGAACAGATTGCTCTTTCAAAAAATACTCTATCTCTACACTTGAACTTTCTAACTTGTAGTCAATTGTAGCTTTTTGATATCTGGCATGCTTTGAGAGTTTGGGTTATCAAAGCTGTGGGACAGTAACTAGTATCCAGTGGTTAGAGTAAATGGATCATTAAATATTCTACAGTTACAAGCACTATTACGTGACCCCCCCAAAATATTATTGAATGACAATTAATAATGTTACTAACAATAAAAACTATGTTCTACCATTCCAAAATATGATTGTTTATCAGAAGATACAATATGGACTTATCTATAAATTCTGTTTTTATTGACCTTTTACATTATATAAGAACCTCAGTTTCTATGTCTACAATATAACAAACATAGCTGTTCTTTCATTATACAGTTGACATAACAATAGGCTACTAAATTCCAGAATGTTGTATAAACATAAAAGGTCTAAAAAATATGAAGAATGAAGATTCTGATAGTAAAAATTATGGCTTATATTGAAAACCCTTCATAACTCTAAATCTATCTGAAGGGAACTATATAAGAAAAGATAGAAATGCATTGCTTTGGATAAACCAAAAGAGAAAAGATAAATTCACTTTAAGGGTTAAATTAACTATAGGTATGTATGTATAAATAGTTCAGATGAACATAGATAGATACGGTTGTATATGAAATCAGAATATAGCTTTTTGAGAAATGTTTACCTGTAAAAACAAAATGTTGATAAATGCTTTAAAATATTTATCTTTTCTCCTTTCTTTTATGTTTATTTTAAATCAGCATATAAAATAATGCGGTTCATTATGGCATTTTCTATTATTAACTTGAGTATTTCTTATATACATTTCGGGTGTTATTCCCTTTCCTGCTCTCCGGGCAAACATCCCCCTCCCCTCCCCTTCCTTATGGGTGTTCCCCTCCCAACCCTCCCCCCACTGCTGCCCTCTCCCCAACAGTCTAGTTCACTGGGGGTTCAGTCTAGCAGGACCCAGGGCTTCCCCTTCCACTGGTGCTCTTACTAGGATATTCATTGTAACCTACGAGGTCAGAGTCCAGGGTCAGTCCATGTATAGTCTTTTGGGTAGTGGCTTAGTCCCTGGAAGCTCTGGTTGGTTGGCATTGCTGTACATATGGGGTCTCGAGCTCCTTCAAGCTCTTTCATTATGGCATTTTCAAATATAGTTTTATTGCTAATCCTTTCCATACTCCTTCCCCATAAACTGTCCAATCTGTTACCATTTTTACCTTAGTAGTCATCCATTCACCTTCACCTCATGAATATTTATATGACTCCTTTTTTATTAATCTTCACTTCTCTTAAAAACTTTTTCCCTTATTATCCCAATCTCTTATTTCATGACTTACACCCAAACAAATATACATAGATATAAAAGTTAATTTCTAGGAACTATACATCAGATAGAACATAAAGCATTGGTCTTTCCAAAGCCTGAGTTAATTTATCTTAATATAATAATCTCCAGATTCATGAATTTTCCAACAAATTTAATGATTCCATTATTATTTTGGCTGCATGTACTCCCATTCTGCATAATACTATATCCTCATCAATTCATATACTAATGAAGATATAGGCTTCCTTATTTTCCCTACTAAAATGGTATATAGACATCAGACCTTTTTTTCCTAGAAATATAACATTACTGTGATGTAAAAACCAATTTATTTGCATTTAAATTCACATTTGTGCATAGCTTAGTTTCTCTCTCTCTCTCTCTCTCTCTCACACACACACACACACACACACACACACACACTCTCACTCCTGAGTTTTACCAACACCACCATCACCTGTTCCATGCACAGTAATCACATTTATTTAAATGTATCCAGTAGGCAGATCATCTTCCTTGCCTTTGTAAAAGAGATTTTTGGAACGGGATAGGTACCAGGTCACAAACAGAGGCTCCATTATGGGTAACTAGCCTGGAACCAAGGCTCACTCAATCTGCCAGATGCTGCATTTACCAGACTGATGGTAATCAGATTGCATACCCGCTCGTTGACTGTTGACCATCTTATTGTATTTTCCATATTAGTAAATAATGAACCTCAAACAAGTTCCAAATTTACTTTGCTTTCAGACTAGTTCTTCTAAAACTAAATGAATAAATACCAGGTTATCACTTTAGATCAAGAATAGGCTTTGTGTGATGTAATTGCTGACCTACATAAATAAGATCCAAAATATAACAGAATAACTATTTTGCACTGCATAAGCACAGTGGATCTTTGTTGACACTCTCTACATTCATGCTCTACCAATCAGTAATAAGCAACAGGTATGTGAGTTTTATTAATCCTCAAATCCATATTTATTATATGAAAATAATCCAGATATTTCTAAACTTTTAAGCAAAGCATTCTACCAAAATTGTAATAATAAATTTCCTATATGCTGTATAAGTGTTACTAATAGTTATCCTAGAAAAAGTATCTCATTTCTCCACTAGATTATAGTAGCTTGAATGAAAAATTGATAGTTACTGTTTTATTATATATTTTATTATTTGGTAACTTCATGCTTGTACAAAATTTAGTATAATAACACCCATTCCCAATTTATCCCATTAAACCACCCCAACATCTCCCTCTCCCAACTTGATGACTTCTTTGTTTTCTCCTTCTATTTAAACAAACCATTAAGTACTGAAAAATTACTGAAAGTTGTTGACAACTGCTGGAGAAAAGGGATGTGACAATGGACAGTTACTTCTAAGAACTACAAAACAATCTATATCTGACTCTATCTAAATCCCTTGACTATTAGACTTAAGGAAACCCTACTGTCTGTGACCTTAAGATAATATTCTTAGGATAAACCCAGTCATCTTTATAATATCTGTCTAAGAAATTTTAAACTTCAGGAAAATTTACTATTTGCTGGGAACAAAAACCTAATCATAAGTCAAAAGGGCACTATGAAAGAGATCAGCCACATATGTAGCAGAGGATGGTATTGTTTGGCATCAAGAAGAGGAGAAGCCCTTGGTCCTGTGAAAGCTTGATGTTCCTGTATAGTAGAATGTCAGGCATGGGAGGTGGGAGTGGGAATGCCCTCATAGAAGCAGGGGGAAGAAGATGGGATGGGGGTTTCTGGAGGAGAAACTGGGAAGGGGGATAACATTTAAAATGTAGATAAAGAAAATATCTGATAAAAAAATGAAATAAAATAACTTAAAAATGTACTGTCTATTTAAAATAACCTATTTTTAGAGGAAATACTATAGCTGACATACTGAGTGTCTACAATGCAGTTCAGTATATAGCTGTCTCCTGAGAGGCTCTGCCAGAGCCTGACAAATACAGAGGCAGAGGCTCACAGACAACCATTGGACTGAGAATGGGAGGAGTTACAGAAAGGACTGAGGTAGCTGAAGGAGTTTGCAGTCCCACAGGAAGAACAACAATATCAACCAGCCAGACCTCCGCTCCAGAGCTCCCAGGGACTAAATCACCAACCAAAGAGTACACATGAGAGACCCATGGCTCCATTCACATATGTAGCAGAGGATGGCCTTGTCTGACATCAATGGGAGGACAGGGTCTTGGTCCTGTGAAGGCTGAATGCCCCAGTGTGGGGAATGTCAGGGTGTTGAGGTTAAACGGTGGGAGGGGGAGCATCCTCATAGAAGCAGGAATAAGGAGTAGGGGAGAGGGGGAAACTAGGAAAGGGGGATAACATTTGAAATGTATAATCATAAAATATTATTTACCACCAAAAATTTTCGTGTCAGCTCTTAAATATACTCAAAGAAGTAACTTTTTCCTAGTACAAGTGAGAATAGTAGCCAAACTTATGATGATCACTTAGTTCCTACTTGTACCTGTGCCTCCTGCAACAAATATAGTACTGTCTTTCCCTCTATAAGTATCAGTTATAAAAGCCAAACAGCCTACCCACGTGTACCAATACCCATTCGTAAGGCTATTTTGTATATTCTCTTTAGCATATCCAAGAATCTATAAAAGGTTTTCTGCCTTTTACCCTGAGGTTTCTTCACTATTCCATGGTTATTGAGTAAAATCAGTTTGTTTGTTTTGCATCATTAACAAGTATCTGACATGGACATTTTCTTGAAAAAAATACAGCTAAACCCTTTAATTCCAAATTTATTATCTGAAAGAACAATTTACATTGTAATTAGCTTCTAAACCACTTGTATTTTTACACTAGCAAGAAATAAGTTTATACCCTTATATAGACAGATTATTTTCTGACAATTCAGGTATATATAATATAAATGAGGCATGGAATAATTTGAACATGAAAGTCTGTCAATAATAAACTTAACAATTGTCAGCTACTTCCCCATGATATTTAATAAAACATTTCTTCTTGTATAAAATCATTCGTAGCAGCTTCAGTAGTTGTAAAATACATTATGTACCCTGTGCCCCATTTCCTGACCCACAACTCTGCCTGCTTTCCTGAAGGAATGCCCTTTCCAGGGACACCAAGTAAGCTCTCCCCAAGCCCTTGGCCTACATATTGCCCCCAAACACACACATCAGACACACCCTGATCCCTTGGACTCCATTTTCCAATACACATTCCAATCCTACCTGCTTTCCTGGAGGTCCCCCTGCACCTGGAACCATAATCAACGCTGGTACTAGGCAAGGGTAGTACCTGAAACCCCACAGGCCACAGAGGCTATAAAACCACAAAGGGACACCCTACTAAACCTGAAGAATAGCTAGAACTCCAGGCCACTCAAGCCAGTAGATAGAGAAGAAACATAAAACAACGGAAAAACATCAAACAACCAACCAAAAACAAACCAAAGCAAACCACAAAAATACCCACTCATCCAGATAAACTTAGGAAATCAGCAGCTACAACTATAATAACAGCAAAAGCCAGATGTCATGCTCATAGTTCAGTATGATCAAAATAGTAAAAAAAAAAAGCCTTATCAAAATCACTCTACATAATTTTCAGAAAACACACACACACACACACACACACACACACACACAATAACTAGAGCAATCCTGATATAATAAAAGAACTTCTGGAGGTTTCACCATCCCTTATCTCAAGCTTACTATAAAGCAATAATAAAAATTGCATCTTACTGACATAAAAACAGACAGATTGATCAGTGGAATCAAAAAGAGATAATCCAAAATACCTACGGACACTTGATTTTTACAAAGATTATAAAATTCAACAATGGAAAGAAACAGCATCTTCAACAAATGGTGCTAATTGGATGCCTGCATGTAGATGAATGCAAATAGCTCCATATTTATGACTTTGCATAAAACTTAAATCTGAATGTATCAAAGATCTCAACATACAACTAGATGCACTAAATCCGATAGAAGAAAAAGTGGGGCCTAATCTTGAACATATTGGCAGAGAAGACAACTTTCTGAACAGAACACCAATAGCTCAGGCACCAAGATCAACAATTAATAAATGTGATATGAAATGGACAATTTTCTATAATGCAAAGGACACCATCAATAGGACAAAACAGCAGCCTACAGAATGGGCAAATATCTTCAAAGACCCTACATCCAAAAGAGGGATGATATAAAAAATATATAAAGTACGCAAGAAACTAGACATCAACAAACCATGCAACTAAAATAGGGTACAGATCTAAACAAAGTGTCCTTTATGGAGGAATCTCTAATGGCTGAGAAGAAATGTTCAACATCCTTAGTCATCAGGAAAATGTAAATCAAAGTACTCTGAGATTCCTTCAAGTGACAGCTCATGTTGGAGGGGATGCTAAGCAAGGGAAACACTCCTATATTGATGGTGGGACTACAAATTTATACAACCATTGTGGAAATCAATTTAGCCATTTCTCAAAAAATTTTGAAAATATTTTACCTCAAGGTCAAGCCAAACCACTTCTATGTAAATCCCCAAAAGACGTTCCACTATTCCACAGAGATGCTTGCTCAACTATATTCATAGCAACTTTATTCATAATATCCAGAAACTGTAAACAACCGAGATGAACTTCAAATGAAAAATGGATTTTAAAAAAGTGGTACTTTTATAAAGTGAAATATTACTTAGCTATTAAAAAATGACATTATGAAATTTGCAAGGAAATGGAACTAGAAAAGATCTTCTTGAGTGAAGAAACCCAGACCCAAAAGAACAAGCATGGTATGTACTCACTTATAGGTGCATATTAGCCATAAAGTGCAGAATAACTATGCTACAATCCACAGACCCAAAAGAAGCCAACTAATAAAGAGGGTCCTATGGTGAATGTTTCATTCTCACTGAGAATGAGATGTAGAATATACATCTGGGGTAAGTGGAGCAAAGGAACTGGGTTGGGGGAAGTGAGCAGAATGATAAAGCAGGGGGAAGATGAAGAGAGAGAGTATGGAGAGAAAGAGCTGGAATTAATAGGGTGCATCTCTGGAATGATCGAGAAACCCCAGCACAATGTAAACTCATAGGAATTTATTAGAGTTACCTTAGCTAAGACTCCTAGCATTGGGGAAATACAGAACCTGAATTGTCCATCTCCAGTAACTAGGGAAGACTTCAAATGGGACACCAACCTAAGGTCAAAACCTTTGATCTACCATTTGTCCTGCCTACAAGATGTATAAGGGTAAAGATGGAGCAGATAGTGAGGGAGTAGCCAACCAATGACTAGCCCAACTTGAGACCTATGCAATGTGAGATCCCACTTCTGACACTGTTAATGATATGCTATAATTAAATAAAAGAACCTAGCATAACTTTAATCGGAGAGGCTTCACCCAGCAACTGATGGAAACAGATGTGACAGATCCACAGCCAAAAGTCCTAAAAAGTGTAAGGCAGTATCAGAACTAATGGAAGAGGAGGACAGAGGGATTAGCGGAGTCAGAGAGGCCACGAAACCAAGAAAACAGTGATCCACTAACCTGGCCCATGAAGGCCCACAGAGACTGTACCGGCCAGAAAGCATGTATGGAGCAGACTGCCCTCTGCATATGTAACAGGCGTAGAAGTTGGATTTCATGTTGAGGAGCCCACAGCAGTGAGCAGGGGCTGTTTCTGAATCTGTTGCCTGCCTCTGTTGCCTCCCCTAACTGGGCTTCCTTGCTTTGTCACAATAGGAGAAGATATGCCTAGCCCAAGTGCAACTTGATATGCCAAGATAGGTTAATAGTCATGGTGGGAAGCCTCCCCTTTCCTTAGGAGAAAGGGGAAAGGAAGGATGGGAGGATGGGAGGATGGGAGAATGGGGATGAGATGTAGTGAGGGGATGGGGACTGGGAGGAGAAACAGGAGGGGAAGCTGCAATTGGGATGTAAATAAATAAGTTGATTAATAATAATCATTCAGAGCATAAATTCATTAAAATTAAGAGTATTGTAAATGCTCAGTTATTAATGAAAATATCTTTTTAAAATTGTCTTGAGTGAGATGTTGCAGTATGTAAGCAGAGAAAAGGTGAGGAAGATAAAAATTAGAATGAAAATTGGTAAGATAATTTGACAATTGGCCTGCAAAGTACATTTACTTAAGTACTTAGTGATGTAACAGGTCACCTATTTTACTTCATTTCTGTGTAACTCATAGGCAAGGAAAATAAACCTTTTAGTATATGATATTTTGCTTTGTCTATTATAATGATAATGGTGATTGTGGTAGTGCTCATTTGTTAATTTTTAATGGTGTTGAGCTAGGTAAGTGTGAAATTATATATCCCATCCAACATTTAAAAACTATCTTTGGTTATCATGTGTATAAAAAACATTAATATTTCAAAAATACTTATTTTATATATTTATAAGTAGACTATGTTTAAATCTAAGAAAATAAATGACATTAATTTGTCTAAAGTCATGAAGAAAGAATGAAAATTGCATTTATTTATGTATCTGTATTGTTTTTCAAAACTTTGGAGGTGTTTTGAAAGTCAATCATTTAAAAATCAATTAAATAACAAGTATCAATACTAAAACAAGAATGTGAGTTTTATTATTTCCTTATTCTGTAAAACATGTATTAACCAGAATCACCAATGATTTGTTATAAATTATAAATTTTGATCCCTATCCTTTCACATTCTGATTTAGATAGGGTGAAAAGTGTAGGAATATTCATTTAACAAATGTCTTTACTGATTCTGATTACACAGTCAAAACTCTGTGCCTTGAAACATAATAATGTAGGTGGTTCAAGGGTAAAACAAATAACCCAGGACAAACTGCAAGAGGAATCTAACATTTATACTTAAAACCAGTGAGATCCAGTAAGTATAACTAAGAAAAATGGCCAGATAATATTTAGGAAAATTTATTCTACAGCCTTACAAAACTGGTATAATAGAATTTTAAAAAATAGTGATCAACTTCATTGAAAAATAAAGAGGCCTACTGAAGTTGAACAGTTTGCAGAACAGTTGTTTCAGGGACCTGACTTCTGTGCAATGAGCATTTCAAGTCATATCAGATTGTCAGTCTAGAAATCATAGCTTAAATTTAAAGGAAACGAGTGAGTAAACAGTCAGAAGAAGCAGAACCAAGGGCTATTTCAGTTTGGAGAAAGGCAAAAAATAAGTATATTTATAGAGTAGAATTCAAGGAACAGATAAATTCTAAGAGTCCAACTGGTAATCAAAAAACAAAAAACAGAAAAAAAGAAAGGAAGGAAAAGGAAAGGAACGAAAGGAAAGGAAAGGAAATGAAACGAAAGAAAACAAAGACTGGCAGACATGAAAGATTTAAAGAATTATATTTAGAAATGAGAAAAAGTATCCTCCTTAGTAACAAAAAGATGAAGTAATGTTTGTGCCTATGTATAATTTTGTAATTTTGAAGTGAAGAGATTTACTTTTAAAATTATGCCTATATTATATTCAAATACATTAGAATTGTTTTAATTTTCTGATGAATATAACATATAATAATCTTAATTTCCATTAATCTTATTTTCAATCTATATATTTGATATGCCAATCTTATGAGCATTAACACAATTTTCTTACCATTTTTCTTTTTAAAATAGCATAATTTAAAGTGTGTCTCTTTTAAGTAGGTTTTGTCCAACCAAGTGTGAATTTCTTTACTTAATTAGACCATTTCACCCTTTTACATTTAAGGTCATATTTGGTACATCTGAGGTTCAGTTTAACACCTTAATAACTGTTTTCAAATTTTCTTGTCTTGCCACTACTATTACTTATAAAGCATTTTCTGTTTCTTTTAGTGATTATTGCAAGCATCCCTTGGCTTCATTTCTTGGATAATTCAAACCTAATAGAACACTTACACTCCACTCATCTGTCTCCCATACTTTTTAGCTGGTACTGTAATAAACTTGATCTTTAAAACTTTTAAGACCCATTAATTATTATCATTTTACATAGAAAATAATAATTTATATTTACATAAATATTTACCAGTTTTGCTGCTCTTGATTCCTTTCTGCGTCCCTGGGGATTCCCATCTGAGATCATTCTCTTCTGTTGAAGAACAACCTTTTACTTTGGGTGTGCTTTGTAATACCTCAGCATTTTTTGTCCAAATGTTTTATTCACTTTCAGTCTGTAGGATATTTTTAAAGATGATGGAATTTATGTTTGAAGTTTTCTTTCAGTACTTCCAGTCCATTTTTTTTTACTTTTGTTTTTATAAACAGCATTGCACTTCTGCCATTACTGTCTTCTGGCTTGCATTGCTTACAGTCCAGGTTTCTTTCCTTCAAGGTATTGGTCCCATGTAAAAAGCCTGTTAGGTCTCCAATGCCTCTGTAGACTTTCATTTTGTCAAGCTTTTCTGGTTGTTCTCAGTCAAATGTTTGACAATCAACACGATGCTCATCATTATTGGAAGCATTCTGAAAACTTCATTAATGGCCAAATATTTTGGATGAAGAGGGAAGGAAGGCGATATGCTGATATTGAATTAATTTCTGGAGTTGGGTAGGGGGCCATTTTTCAAGAGTGGTTAAATTTTAGATTAAATACCGAGACAAGACAACTGATTACATGTGATTACATGGATCAACATGAAATGGATGATTCAATGGAACTTGATGGGTATTAGCCATAAAAAGGTACAGAAGGGCATATTTTATATCTATTTTTCAATTTAAAACTATTTTAAGTAGGTAGAATAATCATTCCTATCATAATCATACCTATCACAGAGTCATTTTGAGGACAAAAATTGAAATGATGGCTGAAAATGCAAGCTGCTTTGTCATGCAAATATTTATTTATTACCACATGCAGACTTTAACATTAACCAAGATATGAAATGAAGGATCTTCTCTTACTGAGAGCTATATGGGATTGTCTTTTAGGATTGTGATTTTATTGCCCATATAATTGGCATTTACTGGCAATTCTCATTGAACTAGAAGAAATATTTGTAGTGGTGAGGTAAGAAGGCAAGTCACTGGTTATAAAATCTACCTGAAGTGAAGACATGAGAGCATGAAGTAAAATACCTGAGACTGAGTAGGAAGGGAATTTAAAAATGAGAAGCTACTCTGTAGATTCCAAATATGAATTTTAAAAGATAAATCTGACACTTAATCTTTTTTGCCCCCTTGTGCTTTGCTCCCTGAGCCATAGGTACAGGAGTTGTAGATATATCAGCTAGGGTTGGACATCATGTGGTCACTTGTTCCTCAGAGACTAAGGGGTAGCACTGATTATATAATTAGAATATTTATGAGAGGTTATACAAGAAAATGGCAAAAATGCTTTACCTGGGTGGTAAGAGAAATAAAGGGGATTTTTCAGTGTATAACCTGGGCTATCATATAACATTATCTAATGAGAATAATTTAGAACAGTTTATTATGTAGCTACTGCTGTGAATATTTCAGGTTTATTCATCCTACAGTTATTTCCATTTAGAACTCAGAAAATCTAGTATATGATAGTAGGCTCCTTCCTACTTCATCTCCTGAATCACTTGAATCAGACAGGATGTCAACTAAGTATTTCTCTGAGCAGCAATAACTATTTAAATTCAAAAGGTTTGTAACATAGTTCATTACCTGCCATTCTAATATAAGAGAATCTGAAATAGCAGGGTTCCTTCTGAGGCTAGATTTTAGATTTCTACATGTACTGTGACGACAACGTATAGAGTCACATTCTTACTTTAGATGACGCATTTTACTTGATCTTATACTCATGCAGAATTTCAAAATTTTACCACACATTTTATTAACCTGGAAATCTACTCACTGCTGGACTTCATAATAGAGTTCATGGGGTATCCTACTGAATTTTTGAATATTAAAAATTACTTGATTTGCTATTTGTTTACTTCATTAATTTGTTTGTGCCTTAATTTTGTTTTGTTTGTTGGGGAGTAAACTTTAAACTTCCCTGCTATCTAATCATTTTTAGGCAATCCTAAATTGTAAGCCAGATTCTTCAAAAAATCAAGTTGCTTTATAGCCACATTTGTGATTAAAAAGTTGCATATAAATTTCAAAACAGTTAATCTTTTGCCTCTAATATTTTTGGGTTACTGATGTTGAGAATCAACATATTTTCTCAGAATATATTTCATAATTTACTATAGTATCATTGTTGACTCATTGCAGTGGTCACCAAAGACCTGAGAAATCTTTGGAGAAAATTATCATAGAAAACAAACCTAAGACTGTGTAAAATTTTATAATATCATAATAAATATTTTGCCCTTTATAATTCTTGAATAAGTAGTCACAGCTACCTATACATCAAATTGCTAAAGTATATGAAACAAGACATCTTAAAGGAAAGATGAGTTTGATGAGATGTTGGAACACATAATGCCAAAGCATCAGTACATTTTCTTGAATATAAAATAACATCCAGACAAAGTTGAAATTATATTACTTATCCTATAAAGTGCCTAGAAATGTCCATATTTGTGGTTAGGTTTCTTTAGCCATCAGATTATAAGAATTCAAGCCAGACTTGGTAACATACATCTAAAATCCCAGCACTTGGAAAGTGGAAACAGGAAGATGAGAAGAAGTTCAAGACCAGCCTATGGTACATAAAATATTCAAAGCCCAGCATAGGTTACATGAGAACACATCACACAGATAAACAGACAGACAGACAGACAAACCAAACAACAGGCATGAAACAATTTTCTAATTTTTAACCACATATTAGAAATTTTAAAAGAGTGCTTAATGAGATATAGCAAGAATAATTCATATTGCTGATATAGAGGGAACCAGGCTAGCTTAATATAGTTCTTGTCAACACAAAAGCCTTATTATCTATGCAGTATTTACGTTTGACTTCCAGAGTTGGTTTCTTCCTTCAGGATACTTATGTCCATGAAAATAGAACTGTTAAGATAAGGAGTGAAGCCAGAGAAAAGTAGGAAGAGCGAAAACCAAACCTAATTTCAGAGATGAAATTACCATTATCTCTAATAAAGGTTAAGTTTTAGAACCCTCTCTTTAACAGGCCACCTTCAATGCCTTGAGAGTATTTTGTGTGCAATATTTGTCAATAGGCCAGTTTCAAGACCCTAAGAGTATTTTATGTGTAATATTTGGCAACTATAAATTTAAATTTTTATTTCTCATTATGAATATCCAACATGTATGTTATTTTTATTTTGTAAAGTGCAGGTTAAAACCTGTACCAAACCTGGTTGTGTACACTTCATTAATAGTTATTATAAATTGATTTTATATATGCTAGATTCTGATCATCCTCTTCTTAACTCTGATATAGACTTTATCTATAGAAGAAACAAATTAATTAAAATAAACCAAAACTATTTCAATGCTAGGAATTAATCACTAAACAGAATATATGTAATAATTTATTTTAGATGTCACTATGGAAAAAGACAAACTTACATAAGTGTAAGTGACCCGTTTTCATTATCAATTCCTAAATTTGGTATATAAGAATAGTAAGGATTGGGCTGGAGAGATGACTCAGCAGTTAAGAGCACTGACTGCTCCTCCTGAGGTCTGGAGTTCAATTCTCAGCAACCACATGGTGGCTCACAACCATCTGTAATGAGATCTGGATGCCCTCATCTGGTGTGTCTGAAGACAGCTATAATGTACATATATATATATATACATACATATATGTGTGTGTGTGTGTGTGTGTGTGTGTGTGTGTGTGTGTTAGAATATTAAGGGATGAGGGATGAATTACTTCTCTCTCTATATATATATGATATATTTATATATATGATATATTCATATATATATAACATAAAATTAAAATTTTCTGTAAGTGATATTTAAATTAATAACCAATTTTAAATGTTACTCTATATTGTATGCACTTTTCTAAAATGAAATTTAACATTTTAAAATTAGGAAAATTTTAATAATGATAAAATTTTATGAAGATAACAGTGACACAATATAGCATATATAAGAAAAGCAGCTATTAAAGTAAATCTATGATTCTATCAGGAACAGGATATCAAGAAAAACCTCATTTTTAAACATAAACACAACACACATGTACACACACACATACACAAAACAAATACTGGTAGGAAGAGCAAAATTTAATTAGTTATAAATCATCTGTAATTTAAAAATAGCACTATTTTTACAGAATTGCTCCTTGTCACCATAACCAGAATTTTAAGAAAATTATATCCTTTTACTTTCAATACCTGAAATCTTGCGACCATCCAAATCCAACAATATCTGAATGGTAATAATACTGGATTTAAATTCATAGTTATATAATGAATTCATTAAAAATTAATAAAATGATGACATTAATATTGAGTATTATATTCTGCATAGTATGTTTAGTAAAAATATTAGAAGAAATAAAAATACCCATGTGATCTTTCATAGAGAAAATATTATAGACATTTTAAAACTTTTTATTACTACTTTATATTACTGGCAAATCTTTGTTTAAAATTGCTTACCACTTGCACCCTAGGTGGTCTATCTTCACCAGGAGCAGGTCTTGGCATTTGTTTTTCTGGTTTAGGAAGATCAGGTGGCAGAGAAATTATGTAGTGACACATCTTTAGTCAAGCACTCTTTGCACTAGGAAAAGAAACAGAAAAAGATCCATGATACACAAACATCTATAACCCAGTGCTATTATGGAATTTTCATAATTTTCATTAAAACAACTATAAAACAAGAATTAACTGCAAGACTCATAAACTGGAAAAACATGGTAAAATGAGTATTCTTTCAAAATCTAGGTTATATTTCTTAGATACTCTCAGTTATGATATGGGAAATAAGCATGTGAGTAGAATGGCCAAAATATATTATAAAATGTTGACTCACTTTAAATAATGGCTCTCAAAAGTTCTTATATTTGAATGTTTGGTCCAAATTCAATTAAACTGCTTAAGAAGGATTGTGAGATATGGCCCAGTTGAAGAAGGTGTGTGATTGATCTATCTCATCTCATCTATCTATCTATCTATCTATCTATCTCATCTCATCTCATCTCATCTATATCTATATCTATATCTATACATATCATCCTTACTACTGCTCCAGCATCATGTCTGCATACCTACTGCCATGCTCTGCACCATGATGGTCATGAACTCACCCTTCTCTGCAACACTCATAACAAATTATTTCTTCTATAAATTACCATGGTCACAGTCTTATCATAATTATAACACATATTACATCTCTTTATCCACTCACTACATTCCTTGCATTTAAAACACATTTTATGCAAAGTTTTTATATGCTTTTACAAGTATGCATTTAAGGTGCAATAATATTCTCTAAATATTCACTTAAACAATTAAACAATACATGTTAATCTTTCAAGATCATATAATTAATAGAATTGGATGATTCAATGAGAGTTAAGAACATTAACTTTTTGTTTAACCAATTACTCCTCCAGGTGACATGCTCAAGGAGCAAGGAATGTTTAGGAGGTAGAACTTTGTTGGAGAAATGAATCACTGGGCTGTGTGATTGAAGGTAGTCCTAAAAACTTCATTTCCACTTTTGGCTCCTCACTATGAACACAGTGGTGCAAACTGCAACTATGCCCTCTCCATCATGATGGATTGCTTTCCTTTTTATACTGTAAAACAAAACAAACCCTTCCTTAAGTCATGTATTTATCAGGAATTTGGTTGCAGCACACACAAAAGTATTATTGGACAAAATGTGCTCAGACAGCTGTCAGTCACGCACTCTCCCTCCACACAGCCCACAGCCCACAGCCCACAGCCCACAGCCCACAGCCCACAGCCCGCTCCCACAGCCCACAGCCCACAGCCCACAGCCCACAGCCCACAGCCCACAGCCCACAGCCCACAGCCCACAGCCCACAGCCCACAGCCCACAGCCCACAGCCCACAGCCCACAGCCCACAGCCCACAGCCCACAGCCCACAGCCCACAGCCCACAGCCCACAGCCCACAGCCCACAGCCCACAGCCCACAGCCCACAGCCCACAGCCCACAGCCCACAGCCCACAGCCCACAGCCCACAGCCCACAGGTAGGACTCTACTTTCTCTCTACTGACTATCCAAACAGAAACCGCCTTGGGGTGCACAGGCATCTAGAGCTGCAGGTCAGACTGGAACACAACCCTTCCAGGTCACCATCTGTGCCCAGAGCTGGGGACTGTCCCACAGCCCTCAGACACACAAAACCTGCCTGCAGAGAGCTGGTCTGCCCGGAGCACTCTTTCCCTCCTCAGCTCTCACAGCCCACACTGGGGACCCTACTTTCTCCTCCATTGACTCTTCAAAGGCAGGTCCACATGCCAGGAGCACACAGGGCTCATGGTGCCAGTAGGGCGCCTGGGACAGGACCCTTTCATTCTCCATCTCCACCCAGAGCTGTGGCTCCTCCAACAAACCTCAGACCCAAAAACCTGCCAGCAGACTGAGCTGGTCTGCTCAAAGAGCTTTCTCACTCCAAAGATCACAGGCTCAGAGGCTCACAAGTTCACAGGCCCACAGAATGGACAAGCTCCAGTCAGAGACAGGAAGACCAACTGACATCAGAGATAACCACATGAGAGAGAGGGCAGCCCAAGGACCTACAGAACAGAAACCAAGACTACATGGCATCATCAGAGCCCAGTATCTCCCACCGCACCAAATACTGGATATCCCAACACAAGTGGAAAAGCAAGATTTTGAATTTAAAATAACATCTCATGATGATGATAGAGGACTTTAAGAAGGACACAAAAACGCTTAAAATGTACAGGACAACACAGGTAAACAAAGTAGAAAGCCGTTTAAAGAGGAAACACGAAATATCCCTGAAATAGGATTACAGGAAAAACACAACCAAAGCAGGTGAAAGGAATTGAACCAAAACCATCCAGGATATAAACAAATGGAAACAGAAACCAATAAAGAAATCGCAAAGGGAAGACAACCCTGGAGATAAAAAACCTAGGAAAGAGATCAGGAGTCATAGACACAAGCATCACCAACACAATACAAGGGATTGAAGAGAGAGTCTCAGGGGCAGAAAGATACCATAGAAAAACATTGACACAAACAGTCAAAGAAAATGCACAGCAGATCCTCCTAACCCAAAAACATCCCGGAAATCCAGGACCACAATGAGAAGACCAACCTCAGAGATGATCAGGTATAGGAGAGAATGAAAGACTTTCCAAGTAAAAGGGCCATGTAAATATCTTTAACAAAACTATAGAAGAAAAATGTCCCCTAACCTATAAGAAAGAGATGCCCATGAACATACAAGAAGCCTACAAAACTCAAAATAGACTGGACCAGAAAAGAAACGCCTTTCATCACAAAATAATGAAACTACCAAATGCACAAAACAAAGAAAGAATATTAAAAGCAGTAAGGGGAAAAGGTCAAGTAACATATAAAGGCAGAACTATCAGAATCACACCAGGCTTCTCAACAGAGACTATGAAAGCCAGAAGATCCTGGGCAGATGTCATACAGACCCTAAGAGAACACATATGCCAGCTCAGGCTACTGTATCCAGCAAAACTCTCAATTAACATAGATGGAGAAACCAAGATATTCCATGACAAAACCAAATTTACACATTATGTTTCCAAAAATCCAGCCCTACAAAGGATAATAGATGGAAAACTCCAACACCAAGAGGGAAATTACCTGCTAGCAAGAAAGTAATCTTTCTTGCTACAAACCTCAGAGAGACACACACAAACATAATTCCACCTCTAACAATGAAAATAAAAGGAAACAACAATCACGATTCTTAATATCTCTAAGCTTCAATAGACTCTATTCCCCAATAAAAAGACATAAACTAACAGACTGGATATATAAAGAGGACCAAACATTTTGATGCATACAGGAAACACACCTCAGTGACAAAGACAGACACTACCTCAGAATAAAAGGCTGGAAAACAATTCTCCAAGCAAATGGTCCCTAGAAATGAGCTTGAGTAGCCATTCCAATATTGAATAAAATTAATTTAAACCAAAATTTATCAAAAATGATAAGGAAGGACACTTCATATACATCAAAGGAAAAATCTACCAAGATATGCTCTTAATCCAGAATATCTATGCTCCAAATGCAAGGGTAACCACATTGATAAAAGAAATTTTATTAAAGTTCAAACATACATTGTACCACAGATAATAATAGTAGGAGACTTCAACATACCACTCACATCAATGGACAGAAATGGTTAGTTGCAGCTAACCATTGGACTGAACAGGGTGACCCCAATGGAGGAGTTAGAGAAAAGACTGACGGAGCTGAATTGGTTTGTGACGCCATAGGAAGAAAAACAATATCAACCAACCAGATCCCACCAGAGCTTCCAAGGACTAAACCACCAACCAATGAGTACACATGGAGGGACCCAGGATTTCAGGCACATGTGCAGCAGAGGATATCATTGTCCAGCATCAATAGGAGGAAAAGCCCTTGGTCCTGTGAAGGCTCATTTCCCCAATGTAGGGAAATTCCAGGGCATTGAGTTTGAAGTGGTTTGGTGGGAGTAGGAGCAGCCTCACAGAAACATGGGGAGGGGATGGTAGTATGGGAAAGAGGGGAAAGGGGATAACACTTGAAATGTAAATACATAAAATATCCAAGAAAACTAAAATTAAAAAGATGAATAGATAAAAATAAAAGTATTATAGTTACACTGAAAACAACTGTCTTGTATGGTATATAAAATATGAATTTACAAATAAATTAAGGTTAAAATAAGTAAATTTCAGAATTTTATATTGACAAATGATGATGCAATTAACTACCCAGTTATCTGGTACAACCACACTGGAAATCAGTTTGGGGTCCCTCAGAAACTTAGACATCCCTCTAGCTGAGGACCCAGCTATATCACTCCTGGGCATATACCCAAATGTTGCTTCAACATACAACAAAGACACATGCTCCACTATTTTCATAGCAGCCTGATTTATAATAGCCAGAAGCTGGAAAGAACCCAGATGCCCCTCAACAGAGGAATGGAAAGAGAAAATGTGGTACATATACACAATGGAGTACTACTCAGCTATCAAAAACAATGACTTCATGAAATTCATAGGCAAATGGATTGAATTAGAAAATATCATCCTGAGTGAGGTAACCCAATCTCAGAAAAACACACATGGTATGCACTCACTGATAAATAGATATTAGCCCAAAAGCTCAAATTACTCAACATACAATCCACAGACCATATGAAGCTCAAGAAGAAGGACCACCAAAGTGCGGATGCTTCACTCCTTCTTAAAAGGGGGAAGAAAAATATTTATAGTAGTGGCTATTGAGGCAGAGTTTGGAGCAGAGACTGAAGGAACACCCATTCAGAGCCTGCCTCACATGTGGCCCATATATATACAACCACCAAAACTAGATAAGATGGATGAAGCTAAGAAGTGCATGCTGACAGAAACTAGATATAGATGTCTCCTGAGAGACATAGCCAGAGCTTGTCAAACACAGAGGTGAATGCTAGGAGCAAACCATTGAACTGAAAACAGGGTCCCCATTGGAGGAATTAGAGAAACGATGGAAAGAGCTGAAGGGGCTTGCAACACCATAAGAACAACACCAACCAACCAGAGCTCCCAGGGACTAAACCATACCCAAAGACTATATACATGGACTGATCCATGGCTGCATATTTAGCAGAGGATGGCCGTGTTCGGCACCAATGGAAGGAGAATGCAATGGTTGGACCTCCAGTGTAGGGAAATGTTGGGGGCGGTAAGGGGGATGAATGGGGAGGGGAACATCTTTATAGAAGAAGGGGAGAACAAGGGGATAGCGGGTTTATGGACAGGAAACTCGGGAGAAAATGAGCTACCATTTGAAATGTAAATAAAGAAATATTCAATTAAAAAGGGAAAAACTATCTGAGACAGTTTTTGACTAAAAAGTTCAATGTATCTTGAAGACATAGAGAGTTCTAGATATGTTAAATGAATTACACTCCATTTAATCCAGTTAGAAATACAATTAGCTTTGGGATATTTCGTTTCATCCTTCCCAGAAAACATGCAACAAAATTATTTTCCCAAAGACCACAACATTCATGTATGAGATGGTTCTGGATTGAATATATATTGTATCTCATAGAAAATAGGAGAGGATTAAGCAATATTCATATTTTACAATTCAAAGGAAATGGACAATATCACAGTGACTCCTACCACAGTAAGCACCCTCATAGAGGCAGAGGGGTTGGTGGATATGATGGGGGTTTTGCTGAGGGGAAACTGGGAAGGGGGTTATCATTTGAAATGTAAATGATTAAAATGACTAAAATAATACAGATTCATTAAATGATACTATTTAATGTCAGAATATTATAAACATAATACTTAGTGATAATTCAATTAGTGATCAACTTGCTCAAATTAGAACTTCATGTGTCATAATTCATACACAGAATATACCACATGAAACACTAAAATTATCAAGTACATTTAATCATGTGGTAGGTAGGTAGAACAAGGAGTTATGTTCCCTTTGGAATGCTACAAGAACTGTTGTATAGCAAGCCTATATAAATTCCTATATTTAAGTCTCCATCTTATATTTCAATATAATATGTATGAATTCAGTACTTTAAGACATGTGATCCATTGTTTAACATTTTTAGAATGAAATAAAAATGAAAATGTGTTCACTTCAAAAGTTGATAAACTTTTTTGATAAACCTTTTCTTAAAGAGTATAGTGATATATTTTAGGACTTTCAGCTGTAACTTGGCTATAATCACTAAGATTTGCCCTTTTGTGATTTCAATTAAAGTAACATATTAGTTTTAAAAGACAATCTATATTGACCATCATATTTCAGATTATTAATGAATTTTAACCTCCTCATTCAAAGGCATAGTTTTCTTGTTCCATACATACAACATGTAGTAGAACTGAATGTTTATATGAGGAAGGAATATCACTGTATTGAAATATCTGTCACACATGTAGAAAAGTAATAGTTTTGTCATTGTCCATGAAACAAAATAAGAACAATACATTTATGAATAATGAATGGATTTTATAGCAACCTGTGGTGGGATGATCTGACACTAAGAACTATCAACATATACAATAAAAGCATCTCAAATTACAGAATTTCCTAAAACTACAAGTAAATTGTGGTATCCACAGCAAAATACAAATTTTTTGTGATAATTTACATTCAAACTCCATATGTACAATTAAGTTGGTGTATGTCTACTACAGATGTATATTAAAGTCTATAAAGTGTAGTTTTTCATCTTTAAAATCAATCTTAATTGTATAGGAATAATGGAACTGATTAAGTGTTAAGATTTTTATCTGTAAATTCACACATATGAACAGCGATTAAATGTTGGAGTATGTTGCTGGACAAAAACTAAAATGTCTCCAATGTCAAAGATTATGTTATTATTCCACAATACTGTTAATTTTATCAGAGGTAGTCCAAAACTTGAACTCTAGAGATGACATCTGAATCTAGTATGTTTCAATTTACACTTTTCTAAGAAGAAATATAAAATAACTAAGTACATTAAAACAGAAGATGAGGGGTGGTTTTGTATTGCTGAGAATTTAATCTAGGTCCTTGTATGTGTATGATGGGCAAGTATTCTAATATGAAAATATTCCTAGCCCTAGGAGATTATTCCATAAGTACAAATGAGGATACTTCTTCTGCTCTGATCTCTATGTCTTCATGCCTCATTTAATCTTGTACTTTACAAAATCTGTCTTTAAGAAGGACCCTAAATTTGGCACACGATGGTCACAAAAAATAGTCATAATGCACAGAATGACCAGTGCCACAATCATGAAGCCATAGATCTTATATGCCCAGAAAGCCATGAAGATTAGATACATTTCAATAAAAATTGAGCCAAAAGGTAAAATTTCTTCCTAGACAAAAAAAAACAACTGCAGGCTCTATAAACTGTTTATTTCTTTTCTGGGATAGGATGAGGCACAGCATTGAAATGATAAGGTAAGTTGGGCTGACCTGAGAGATTTTGGACAAATACTGTATCAACAAGATTTAGAGAAAGAATAACCACAAAGAAAAATGAAACAAAACCAAAACACACTAACCAAACAAAAAAACAGAAGCAGCAAATAGCCACCATTGTTCCAAAAAAAATGGCTCTAGAAGCATAGTAATAAATGACTGTAAGTTGATAAAGAATGCAGGGTCACACACCATAGCTGGGATAAGGAATGCCCAAGTAAACACCTGCTTTATTCATCTCCTTCCTCTCATTCTAGCATACAGATTTCCTCCAAAATACCCATTCATTTGGAGATGTAGTAGCACAGACAAATATGACTGTACTGAGAACTGAACCCCCCATTTGTATATAAATTCTCTATCATGGCAACAAAAATAATAATGAGAGGCACAACAAAGATCTGACATCCAGAACCAAAAAGAGTAGAAAATATCAGAGGGTGACTTAATGTACTAAACATATGTTGATAAACTTGCTTCCATCTATATTCACCAGTTTTTAGTCATCCCTCCATTCAAATTCATAAAGAAAATTAAAAACTATTAAATTTTGCACAGACTATATTGGGTGTTGCCTAATTTTTAGTTGGATTAACCTAATTTATTTATCTTAAAATCAACCAGTTACCTCAATTTCATACAGATTCTGTATGAAAGTAGAGGTCTACTCTATAGTGCAATTTATGGTACAGTATTAAATGGAGCAGAGTATTAAATGAAGAAGATACTCGTTTTTATTAAACATTTAGAGATTTAGATAAATTTACATTTTAACTGAGTTTCTAAACTTATTATATTTCCCTCTCTCCCCCAAGTTAGTCTTATATCTTTTGGGAATTCAATGAAGGCTTTACATCAGAAATTATTAAAGAAAAACAAGGGAAGTAATAAATATGCATAACGTTAATATCTTGTATAGGTATAAGATACTCGAAGTATTTAGATGTACAGATTATCTGGGAAACTTTCTGGATGATGATTATTAGTGTAAAAATGTTTTGGTTTCAATGGCTTTATACACCTTGTCTACCACTGCTTGAAACACTGAGATCTTTTCAAAATGTGTGTAACATACTTCTTTTGGGAGGGAGTTATTTTTTCTTTTACAAAAACTCCTACTGGAGATAAATTTGTAATTTAGAAACATTTAATTGTGTTAATCCTGTCTGGGATATTTAAGTAACACCTAAATCATTATTGTCTTAGAATGTTCAAGTAAAATATTTCCTGACCTGCAAAAAGGGGGCCCCTAAAACATTTTAAATCTTTACAGAAAAATATATTTAACATTTTAATATATTACCATGACATTTTCATTTACTCAAGAAATAAGTCTTAAAGTCAAACAAATTGAGAAAGAACTTAAAAACAATTTTGTCTATTTCTATACTGGATAGTATGTTAAGAATGTAATTGCTATTAGGTGATTATGTTTGGCCTAAAAGAACTGCCAAGCAATGTGGTGGGGGTGAATCTGTTAAGTCATTTAAAAATCATGTGTGTTCGAAACGCTTAAAAACTTCCTCGAAATTAATAATAGCTTGATTTTAGAAATAAGAAAAATTAAATTTTCTATTTATTTGAACTATAGATATATCTCAAGCAATACACCTATAATTAATTTTCAAAGATGAGCATATGTATTTAAATGGATATAGAATAAAAATGCTCTTTAGTGGAACTAAATAAGAAAAGTTTCATACCAGCGAGTGAATCTTTTATGCTGTACACCTTCACAACAATATTTGCTATAAGTAATTTTACATAAAATATATTAACATTGACTTATATAGGTGACTTCACAACCTTCTACAGAATCTCTGATATGGACACTTTTATGCAATGAAGTTATTAAGCTACAGTCAGAAATATTAATAAATAAATTTCAGTTTCAGAATAAGAATTTTTAGTATTCAATCTTCACTATAGTTATAGTTTTGTCTAACAACCTAAACTATTTTGTGTAAAATATTTAATTATACCCAACTGCATTTGTATGTCACAAATAAACCAAAATATATTTTAAATATTAACTATATATAAATAATTCATTATTATACATAGTAGTAAATGAGGTAAATGTATGTACTAAAAAACTATGATGAACAATAATGTAAACAAGAAATACTTGTTTTTAAAAGGCTTAAAAGTGCACTTACCATGTCAATTATATCAGATTCATTTTCATGGTTAAGATCAGACTACAGAGAAAAAGTAAATTAGTGTTTACTGTTGTTATAAAACTTATTTATTTAATGGAACAGAATAAATATCAATAGGACCTTATCTCCACTGTTTTCATTCCTTAATTAAGGAAATGTATTCTGAATCTGAGGAACAGTCTGTATCTATCTTTTAACAGTTTGCATTTATCCATGCACATTTATAAGTGATTCCAATGCACTACGACTAAATCTGTCAGTTTATTTTTCTTTTCTGTACCAAGGTTAAGGTTTCATTTTCTTAGACTCATGCTTCAATTCTTTGAATTCTATTGATTAAAATTTTTACTTTAATCCAGACATTATATAGTCTCTTAATGCTATCCTTAAAATATAAGTTTTAACATCGATATTAGACTTAAATCTACTTAAAACAAATTTCATTTTCCAGTAAGACAATGACTTTTAAACTTCTCTTCCCTTTTTATTGACTATTTTAGTATTTGCATTTCAAATGTTATTCCCTTTCCCAGTTTCCTGTCCAGAAAGCCCACCCAATCCTCTGCCCCTCCCCCTTCGTCTATGAGGGTGCTCTCCCACCCATCTACCCAGCCCCTTTGCCACCTCCCCACTCTGACATTCTCCTATACTTGGGGGTCCAACTCTTGGCAGGACCAAGGGCTTCTCCTTCCATTGGTGCCCCACAAGGCCATCCTCTGCTACATATGCATCTGCAGTCATGGGTCAGTCCATGTATGCTCTTTGGGTAGTGGTTAAGTCCCTGGGAGTTCTGGTTGGTTGGTATTGTTGTTCTTATGGGGTTGTAACCCCATCAGCTCCTTCAAACTTTTCTCTAACTCTCTCCAACAGGGGACCCCATTTTCTGTCCAATGGTTTGCTGTGAGCATTCGCCTCTCTATTTGTCAGGCTCTGGCAGAGCCTCGAAGGAGAGAGCTATATCAGGCTCCTATCAGCATGCACTTCTTGGCATCCGAAATATTGTCTGCTGTATGTATATGGGACTGGATCCCTCAGGTGGGGCAGGCTCTGAATGGCCATTCCTTCAGTCTCTGCTCCAAACTTTGTCTCCATATCTACTATGAGTATTTTTGTTCCTCTTTTAAGAAGGACTGAAGCGTCCGTCCCATATTTTCTATCATACTTGTTTTCTTCAACTGTCAATATTTAAAAATATAAACATTTCCATGATTTTTCTGCTCACTGCAGATATTTTAAAACGACTTAATTTTATAATACATAAGCATACTCTGGATAAATATATAGCTTAATGATATTTTACACATGAATATGCCTACACAATTACAAACATAAATTGTGGAATAATATTATAAAATATAGAATATTTCTAGCAACACAGAATATTACCTTCATGTTCATATCCCAGACTATATACTCTGAGTAATGACCAATGCTTTCAATTGTCTCATAATTAATTTTCTGCTTGGTTTCATGTAAATGAAATCAAATGGCATATATATTCTTTTTACCCCGACTTTCTCACCATACAATTGATATGAAACATGTAAGTTATAATATCACATAATTTAAGTTTTTATGATTCAACCTTTGCCATTTTTGGTTTGAATATTTCATTATACTTATATTTAGATTGTAACTTTTAAAATTTATTTTTCACATATATATACATGCATACATATACACACACACACATATATATACATACATATATATTATATATATAAATACTTTTCTCATATACACAGTATCTTCAACACAGTTTCCCTTCCTTCCTCTCATCCCAGTCCCTCCCTTCTCTCCCAGATCCACTCATCTTCCATTTCCTTTAAAAATATAAAGCAGACCTCCCAAGGATATCAACTGAACATTGCATAACAAGTTACAATAAGACTAGGCACAAATCCTTATATTGAGGCTGGATGAGGCAACCCAGAAGCAGTTAAAGAGTCTCAAGTCCAGGCAGAACAATCAGAAACATCCCCATTCCCACTGTTGGGAGTCCTACTAAAATACCAAGGTATACAACCATAATGTAATGCAGAGAGCCTAGTTCAGGCCTATCCAGACTCCATGACTGTTGCTTCAATCTGTTAGTCCCCTACGTGCACTGAGTAGGTGATTATGTGGATCATATTCTTGTGGTATCATCTACACCTCTGGCTCCAACAATCTTCACCTCCCCTCTTCTGCAGGGGTCCCATTTCCCCCCTAGTCGCCAGATCTGCTCAAAGTCTTAAAGTCACTTAGATACATTTTAATCCATCTATAAGGCCTTTTTAAAACTTAAGTATTAAACTTTTTAAGTAATTATCTTATGTCATTTAGAGTATTTTCTCTCTCTGTATCTTATTTGGTTTTTCATTTTCTATTAATGTGCTTATTGAATATTTAGATTAGCCAAGTTCTATTAAGTCTTTATATATGCCACCTTCTATCATTATTTTCATGGTTACTAAACAACATGTTTAAGGGGAGTATGGGAAAATTCTGTGTCCTCAAGATCTTTCACAGGATTCATAAAGTCTAAACTTTTCATAGTATTACTAAAGTACATTAAGGATTTATTTCACTTACAGTTTTCATGAGTAGATTAGAAATGTGATATACCTTTAGTCATAAGGGCGATGCAAATCAAAACAACCCTGAGATTTCACCTCACACCAGTGAGAATGGCTAAGATCAAAAACTCAGGTGACAGCAAATGCTGTTGAGGATGTGGAGAAAGAGGAACACTCCTCCATTGTTGGTGGGATTGCAGACTGGTACAACCATTCTGGAAATCAGTCTGGAGGTTCCTCAGAAAACTGGACATTGAACGACCTGAGGATCTTAACTATACCTCCTCTCGCATATACCCAAAAAGATGCCCCAACATATAACAAAGACACATGCTCCACTATGTTCATAGCAGCCTTATTTATAATAGCAGAAGCTGAAAAGAACCCAGATGCTCTTCAACAGAGGAATGGATACAGAAAATGTGGGCACATCTACACAATGGAATAGCACATCAGCTATCAAACATCAATGGACTTTATGAAACGCATAGGCAAATGGAGGGAACTGGCAACATCACGCAGAGCATCCCAACTCATGACACAGCAGGGTATGCAATCATTGATAAGGTCTATTAGCCCAAATTTCAAGCTAGAGGCAGGGCACTAGCCCTAGCAAATTTTGCATTCGCTAGACAGAACACATGAACTCAAGACGCTGATCCAAGTGCTAATGCTCTACCCTTCTATAAAGGGGAACAAGAATACCCTTTGCAGGGACTAGGGAGGCAAAGATTAAAACAGAGGCAGGAGGAACACCCATTCGAGAGCCCAGCCCCACAGGTGGGCACAGCACATGCTGGTAGCCACCCACTGACTGAAGATGGATGAAGGCAACAGAAGTGCAGGCATACAGGACCTGGACCTGGATCTCTCCTGAGAGACACAGACACAGTATAGGCATAGCTGAAATGCCAGCAGCACCACTGAACTGAGAACGACATTGAAGGAAACCAGAGAAAGGACTGAACGAGCCTGAAGGGGCCTCCAGATCCATAAGGAACAACAATGCCAACCAACCAGAGCTTCTGAGGACTAAGCCACTACCCAAAGACTATATACACTGACCCGGCTCCAAATCCTATAGGTAGTGCAGAATAGCCTATAGTAAGACACCAGTGGAATAAGCCTGGTCCTGCTGAATTGAACTCTGAGTGAACGTGGATTATTGGGGGGAGGCGTAATGGGGATGATGGTGAACAATCACAGAAAGGAAAGTACTAGGGGATGTTGGCTCGGAAACCGGGAAAGGGAATAACAATTGAAATGTAAATAAGAAATACTCAAGTCATAAAGATATTAGAAATGTGATATACAAGCTAAATATGCACATGTTCAGTTTCATCCACTAATGAGAATTAAACTGTTTCAAATTATAAAACAAATAAACTTTATTTTGTGTTTTGATGTGTTATTTATGATGGTATATAATGAATTCATTATTATTATATCTAAATGAATTAATTCATTTATTTTAATGAGACAATATGTAGTGATATGTTTTTATAAATATATGTTGACTCCATTAAGAGTGAACTTTTATCATACCACACATTTAAGTAAATAAAATATATTGAAATACTGCTGTCCTACTGTGTACTTAGGCTGTTTATACGTTCACATGTCTATAAGCGAACTATGCTACTAAGGTTATTATGGCTTAGATTTCCCATACAATCAACTTTTACAACCACGAATACTCCTGAATTATGTACTCTTGCATGCCCGCGAATAAAAGTAATATTTGTGTATGTTGTGGCTATCATTCACTAAAAGTAACCTTCTGGTCTCCATCTGTACCCAGAGGTAAATAAGGCTATCCCACAGCCCTCCGGACTCAAAACCTGACTGGAGAAATCTAGTCTTCCAGGAGTGCTCTCACTCCTAAGCTCACAGGTGAGACCCTACATTTCCTCCACTAACTTGTCCAAAGAGAGACTCATCAGGAGAGTACTGGGCACAGGAAACGCTGAGCAGGCTGGGACAGGATCCTTCTGGTCTCCATCTACGCCCAGAGCTAAGGCTATCCCACACAGCCTTCCAGACCCAAAGCCTGCCTGGAGAGAGCTGGTCTCCCAGGAATGTTCTTACTCCTAATATTACAGGCTCATGGGCCCACAGGAGGGAGAAGCTCCAGTCAGAGATAGCAAGACCAACTAACATTGGAGATAAGAAGGCGAGAGGCAAGTACAAGAACCTACAGAAACAAGACTACTTGGCATCATCAGAACCCAGTTCTCCCACCACAGCAAACACTGGATACCCCAACACACTGTAAAAGCAAAATTTGGATTTAAAATCAAATTTCAGGATGATGATAAAAGACTTTAAGAAGGACATAAATAACTCACTTACAGAAATACAGGGGAACACAGGCAAACACGTAGAAGCCATTAAAGAAGAAACACAAAAATCCTTTAAATGGTTACAAGGAAACACAGACAAAGAAGTGAAGGAATCTAACAAAACTATCCAGAATCTAAAAAGGGAAATAGAATCAATAAAGAAATCACTAAGAGTGGATATCCTGATGATATAAAGCCTGGAAAAGAGATCAGGAGTCATTGAAGTGAGAATCTCAGGAATAGAAGATACCATAGAAAACATTGATTCAATAATTAAAGTAAATGCAAAAAAGCTCCTAACCCAAAACATCCAGGAAATCCAGGACACAATGAAAAGATCAAACCTAAAGATAATAGTAGAAGAGAGTGAAGACTCCCAGCTCAAAAGGACCAGTAAATATCTTCAACAAAATCATAGAAGAAAACTTCCCTAACCTAAAGAAAGAGATGCCCATAAACAGAAAAGAAGCCTACAGAACTCCAAATAGATTGGACCAGAAAAGAAACTCCTCCTGTCACATAATTGTCAAAACACCAAATGCACAAAACAAAGAAAGAAAATTAAAAGCAATAAGGGAAAAAGGTCAAGTGACATATAAAGGTAGACCTATCAGAATTACACCAGACTTCTCATCAGAGACAAAGAAAGTTGGGAGATCCTGGACAGATGTCATACAGACCCTAAGAGAACACAAATGCCAGCCCAGGTTACTGTATCCAGCAAAACTCTCAATTAACTTAGATGGAAAAACCAAGATGTTCCATGACAAAACAGGGACAGATTAGACACACAAAACAGATGGGCTAGAGGACAGGCCAAGCCACAAACGACCAACTACAGACAGATGGAAGACAGCAGAAGTTGAGAATTCAAATTCGGGATTTCTCTTGGTGAAATTGATCAAACAAGAAGTTGTTTTATATTCATCCATATGTTATGTTGACACATTTTCTGAGGTTATCTTTACTTTGATAAGGGATATAACATAACATATAGAGTAGTGTAAACAAATGAAACCACCCATATAACATGCCTCAGATCAAACATACTTCTAATACATAGGAGTCTTTCTCTGGCTCCCTTCCAGTACAGTTTCTCTGTCTAAAGATATACCATGAAGAAACTTTTGCTTGCTTTTGAAGTTCATGTATATAGAAACTATAGACTTGTCTGTACAGTATGTGCTATATTGGTGTCTTATTCCAGCATAATATATGAAAATCTGTTAGGTTATTTTGTGTAGTAGTGGTTCATATCACAAATATGATATTCAACTACATCCTAATTTAGTTGCCATTTCAGGTTTTGACATACCTTCCTCACTAAACCTAATTAATATCATCATCATCATCATCATCAACATCATCATCATCATCGCCGTCGTCATTTTATTCATAGCAGATATAAAATGATGAATGTTCAAACCTCAACACTGGCATAGATTTTCACAAAACTTGTTATGTAGGCCATATTGGCCTCAAACTCTTGATTCTTCAGCATCAACTTCCTGAAGGCTGAGATTAAAAGCATTCATCCCGATACCAGTTAAATTTTTATCTTTTTATATACAAAACTTTCTAAAGCAATTTCTCTTTAAATATTTTAATATGCACTTAAATCACCCCCATAAAGAAAATATTTTCAATAGTTAAAATTAACTATTATAATTCTTGGTTAGTTTTCTAATCTAATCTCTTTCATGTGCTCTTATCATATAGTTTCTCCTTACTTAAAATATTTAGAAATTTCTTTGTCTTTAATAGTGAAAAAGTAGTTCATTTATATTTGCTTTTATATTCTATTATTGTACATTACAGAAATGAGAATTGTTGGTCGATAGTTATCCATGGATATATCTTACTTCTGCATTTCTTTATTGGCTATTTTATTTATTTACATGCTCAGATCGTTGTCCCCCTTCCTGGTCTCCTCTTCGAACACTCCATTCATACCCCCTCCTTTGTGCTCTCAGAGGGTGCTCTTATACCCACCATTCTGGCTTCACCACTCTAGCATGCATCTCTGCTGGGGTATCAAGGCTCCACAGGACCAAGGGCTTCTCCTCCCATTGATGCCAGATAAGGCCATCCTCTTCTACATGTGTATCTAGAGTCATGGGTCCCTCCATGTATACTCTTTGGTTTGTGATTTAGTCCCTGAGAGCTCTGAGTGGACTGATTAATTAATGTTGTTGTTCTTCCTATGGGGTTGCAATCCCCTTCAGGTCTTTCAGTCCCTCCCCTAACCCTTCCATTGGGGTCCCTGGGCTCAGTCCAGTGGTTGGGTGGTTGTATCTGTATCTGTATTAGTCAGGTGCTGGTGGCAGAGCCTCTCAGGGACAACTATACCAGGCTCCTGTCAGCAAGTCTTTCTTGGCATCAGCAATAGTTTTGAACAGGTCTGTATTGGCTCACTGTGATGTTCATTGGATACTAGTAAAACAAACAGCCTTTTAAAACAAAAACAGTCAAATAGATATTGAGAGAGTAGGCAGTCTCTTCTTATCCCTGATTTAGTGGAATTGCTTTAATTTTCTCTCCATTTAATTTGATGTTGGCTATTGGCTTGCTATATGTTGCCTTTATACTGTTTAGTAGGCACATTGTATCCCTGACCTCTCCAAGACTTCTAAGAAGGGGTGTTGGATTTTGTCAATGCCTTTTTCAGCATATAATGCGATGAATATGTGGGGTCTTGCAGTCAATAAGGTGGATTAGTGATGGATTTTTGTATATTGAACCATTCCCGCATCCCTGGGATGAAGCCTACTTGATCATGGCGGATGATGTCTTTGATGCGTTCTTAGATTTGGTTTGTGAGTATTTTACTGAGTAATTTTTCATTAAATGTTCATAAGAGAAATTTGGCTGAAATTAAGATAGTCAAAAGAATAGGAGGAATTCTGCCAGCTCTGTATCTGAAAGCAGATTAATATCTATTAATATCTAAAATCTCAAAAATCACAACACAAAATAACTGAAAATGCTCCAATCAATAAATGAGCAAATGAATAGTTTTCAATAGAAAGATTAATAGCTAATATTTATATGAAATTTGTTTCACATTCTTACTAATTATAGAATTGATTTTCTATTACTGCAGCCTAAATGGATATAATCAAGAAAACAGATGGTAAGGCCTATTGCTGAAGATACTGTTTACTTATGTCATCAAAAACGGAAAAATTTATATGGTTGCCAAGTACAAGCTTCACACCCTCTAATTAGCACTCACAGTGCCAGAAAGTATTATATACATTTCTGAATGACAAAAGTAATTGTCATTCTCATCCAGCTTTGAGCCCTGCCACCTATAATAGTTAATACCCTACAAGATATCCTGCTACAATAGTGGCACTAATGGGATTAACTAACCACTTTTTGATTGAATGTAAGACCAAGACTATGAAACAGAACCCACACCTGATATTGTTAGTGATGTCAAGAGCCTGAGGCAAGATGTCATAGGCTGAAGGGAAAATATATATATTTATGACAAAGGAATATTTCAATAAAGCAACTCCAGATGGCATATTGCTACATCCATAAATCAGTGTACTATGCAAATCTCATCAGAAAAATTTCTTGCAGTAGATGGTAATACATGATAATTATCATAGAGTCACACAACTGGACAATGTATATAGACAGTGAGAGAACTTGATACACTTAATCCTTAGTGGGACAGTCTTTATCAACTTCCACTTCTCAAGGCTCAAGGATCTATGTGCAAGATGAGTCAGAAAGAGCCAGATGTGGGTCACTCCAAGGAAACAGTGTCTTCTAACACAGCTGACACACACATAAACTCACAGCAACTGTGACAGGATGCACAAGAATTGCAAAATTCAAGCCAGACAAATAACAGCAAAAAGAGAGTGAAACAGGATACACTCCTAACCAAGAAACTATTTACAACTGATATTTGCTGAGGAGAAAGTAACAGTGGCATTGCGTGCTGTGGATTTGGTATAATGCTTCGATTATGTTAATTGGTTCCCAAAATTAAAAGGTAATCTGCATACCTGTACATAAGACATTGACAATCCCTTACTCCAGCTGGTTTTGATTGATAAATAAAGTTGCTGATGGTCAATAGCTTGGCAGAGAGACCGAAGCAAGACGTTTAGGATTTGGGGGCAAGGGATCAAGGGAGGAGGTAGGGATAGCCACCAGGCCACAAATGGAGTAGCTGCCAAGCTAGAAAGACAGCCAAGCTGTAAGAGCTGGGATCATGGCCCGAGAAGGTTGCAGGTCTGGGTCTGGGGCAGCCAAGATGAACTATAGGTTTTAATAAGTGATGAGTTCGGATTATCTGAATGTATATCAACCAGGAGGAGCTTAGGAATTGGCCCAGTCATAAAGCTGTTTAAGGCATATTAAAATATGAGGCTTTGTGTATATGTCAGGAACCCAGAACACTAGGGCAGGTAGCAAGGACCGTGTGGTGCCGCAGCTGTGACAATTTGAGTAGAGATTAACTGGCTACTACAACAACTGGGTGTATCAATCACAGTCCAGGACAATATCTGTGTGTGTGTGTGTGTGTGTGTGTGTGTGTGTGTGTGTGTGTGTTTGTAAGTTTTATTTTGTTTTTGAAAGAGCAGAAATGAGTAGGTAAGGAGGTGGGTAGGATAGGATATGGGAAGTTCTGGGATGGTGAATGAATATGATCAAAACATATTGTATATAAAAATGTATAATAAAATTGTAGGAATGTAAATTACTTCAGCTTTATTGTGAAAACAAGTACCAAGATTCCTTGGAAAATTAAATACATAACTACCATATTACCTAGCATGTAAATCCAGGAAGATTATAATCTTAGTAAATATCTGTAAATCTACAAATCACAGAGATATAGGCATATAAATGTTTATTGTAGCTCTACTCATAATAACTAAATTGTGGTATAAACCTGAGTTCATAAATAAAAGATTGTTCAACCATAAGCATCCAATATTTTGATGCTTATAGGAAAGTGGATTCAATTGGAGTACTATGATTTGGGAATCAAAAGTCAAAATGACAAATATTACATTACATTTTATTTATGAATCTTAAAATTATACAAATACATATAATTAAAGATATATCTAAGACATAACAGTTGAAGAGAAACTGTCTAAGGGATTAATTGGCAGATCTAAGATAGAAAATAAGGGATAGGGGAGAAAATGTTCTAAATAGGAAATGGTATTTTGAAACCCAATGCTATTTACGAAGATTATACCCAGATACATACTAAAAATAGAATTAAATATGAGAAAGGCTATAATAATGAAATACCAAAAGTATACAAATAACAGATGGAAGTTAAAAACCTAATCACTTAAAGAACCTAAAAATTTCAAGTAGTCTGTCTCTGTTACCAAATATTTAATTCTCACAATAAATATTAATAGGATGAAAGGGAAAACCATATGTTGTAATCTACAAAACATAAGCACTGTATTACTCCATTGTTGACTTTTTAGGTATAGGTATTGTTAACACAGAACTAATAGAAGTATCTTCCAAACATAAAGAGACGATGCATATCCAATGTGCATTTTTAAACACAAAAACAAAAAGAGAATTTGAACCCTGGTATTAGTTTGTAAGGTAATACCTTGAATCTTTAAGCAATTCCTAAGTCTGGATAATTTTTGTAGATTCCAGAGCTAGTATGCAATTTTGATATTGATATTCTTTCCATCTTAAAAGAAGTGATTAACTTAAACTGTTTACTATGTTAAATGATTTATTAAGCTAAAAATTTTTTATCTGAATAGGTGATCTCTAAGTAATCTTAATAAAAGTAAAATATTAATAAGTACTCTTAACAAAAGATTTAAAATATATTTGATGGAAATGTTAGTAAAAATTATACATAAGTATACAAAACATCAGAATAAACAGGTAAAAGATTTCATTACCCAAAAGAAGAACTGAAAAGTATGCATAACCACAAGAACACTGGAAAACAATAAAGAACAAAGTTAAAAATTTATGCCTCCCTATATTTTGAAATGGAATGTCTGCAAGGTCTGTTTATTCAAAGGGATAGTTTCAAGACCACTGAACTATTGTGAGGAATCAGAACTTGTGAGACGGAACCAAATAGAATGTCTTAAGTCACTGTAGAAAACATCTTCAAATATGTTTTAAGAAAGGGGAACACTTTTACATTGCTGATGGGATTTTAAACTAACCTTCCAGTATCTTTAAATATTACTTGTTTTTTTCTCTTAACCAGGTTCTTTATTTGTTTTTAAAATGAGAAGTGATAAACTCGATCCAGTACTTTAGATATATCCCAAATATCCTAACACAATAATAATTTATGGTTAAAATCTACCATTCTACTTTCGGTTCATGAGTGAGGATGTCAAATTTGAAATACAACTTGCCACTTTCAAATAACACTACAATGAAGAAGGGTGGAGGACAAAACAACTAAAATTACCACAGTTTCAGTATTCCTTTAATTGATTCAGTGTTGAATTAATCAGTTTCCCATTAGTGCAATTAATACCTGAAAGAGTCAGATTATAAAGGAAAACTTTATTTTGCCTCCCGGTGTTGGAGATTTAAGTGCATGCATAAATGATCGAATTGATTTTGGTTCTATAAAAATGTGACACATGGTAACAGAGTGTGCAGAGTGAAACTCCTCAATGTGAGGAAGAGAAAAAACTAAGGAGTTTGGATCTCTCTTTTTTCTTACATTTTCATTTATTTTTTGAAAAACATAGTTATATTCAATATTTATAAATTAAGCGATATTTAAATATATTTTCATAAATATATTGTTTAAATTATGATTATTCTAATTTAGAGAATTTTTGTTTTCTTTTTAAAATATTTTTATTTGAGTTTTAATTTATATTTCAAATGTTATTCCCTTTTCCGGTTTCTCATCTATACCTCCTATCCCATCCCAATTCTCCTTCCTCTATGAGGGGGTTCTCTCTCCACCCACACCCCCTTCCTGACTCTCTGCCATGACATAACCCTACACTGGAGAGTCCAGCCTTGTCAGGACCAAGGGCTTCTCCTCCCACTGGTGCCCAACAACACCATCCTCTGCTACATGTGCAGCTGGAGCCATGGGTCTGTCCATGTGTACTCTTTGGGTAGTAGTTTAGTCCCTGGGAGCTCTGGTTGGTTGGTATGGTTGTTCTTATGAGGTTGCAAGGCACGTCAGCTCCTTCAATCCTTTCTCCAACTCCTCTAAAGAGGACCCTGTTCTCAATTCAATGGTTTACTGCTAGCATTCACCTCTATATTTGTCATGTTCTGGCAGAGCCTCGCAGGAAACAGCTTTATCAGGCTCCCGTCAGCATGCACATCTTTGTTTCATCAATATTATCTAGGTTTGGTATCTGTAAATATATGGGCTGGGTATTAACCTTCTATCAGACACAGGATAGGTAAAGAACTTTTCCGAATCTGTTAGTTGCCAGTTTGTTCTAATGACAGTGTCCTTTGCCTTTAAGAAGCTTTGCAATTTTATGAAGTCCCATTTGTCGATTCTTGATCTTAGAGCATAAGCCATTGGTGTTCTATTCAAGAAATTTTACCCAGTGCCTATGGGGTAGAGGCTCTTCTCCACTTTTTTTTTTCTTTTTTTCAGAGCTGGGGACCGAACCCAGGGCCTTGCGCTTGCTAGGCAAGCGCTCTACCACTGAGCTAAATCCCCAACCCCCCACTTTCTTTTCTATTAGTTTTAGTGTATCTTCTTTTATGTGGCGGTCTTTTATCCACTTGGACTTGAGCTTTATACAAGACTATAAGAATGGATCGATTTGAATCCTTCCTCATAATGACAGCCATGGGACCCAGCGTACTTTCTTGACAAGGTGGCCTTTTTTTCCACTGGATGGTTTTGGCTCCTTTGTGAAAGATCAAGTGAGCATAGGTGTGTGGGTTGATTTCAGGGTCTTCGATTCTATTCCATTGTTCTATCTACCTGCCCGTCTCCGTACCAATACCATACAGTTTTTAACACTACTACTCTAATACAGCTGGAGGTTAGGGATGGTGATTTTCCCATGAGTTTTTTATTGTTGAGAGTTATTTTCACTATCCTGTGTTTTTTGTAATTCCAAATATATTCCACCAAGAATCACTTTTCCCATCTATAAACCACCCCATCTTTAAAAATGTTCAACATCTTTAGTCATCAGTGAAATGCAAATAAAAACAACTATGAGGTTCCACCTCACACCAGTTAGAATGGCTAAGATCAAAAACTGAGGTAACAGCAGAGGCTGACAAGGATGTGGAAAAAGAGCAGCACTCCTTCATTATTTGTGGGACTGCAAGCTCTTAACAACCACTCTGGAAATCAATCTGGAGGTTCCTCAGAAAATTGGGCATTGCACTACTTGAGGACACAGCTATACCTCTCCTGGGCATATAACCAAAAGATGCTCCAAGATATAACAAAGAAACATGCTCCACTATGTTCATAGCAGCCTTATGTATAATAGACAGAAGCTGGAAAGAACCCAGATGTCCTTCAACAGAGGAATGGATACAGAAAATGAGGTACATCTACACAATAGAATACTACTCAGCTATCAAAAACAATGACTTCATGAAATTCTTAGGCAAATGGGTAAAACTAGGAAATATCATCATGAGTAAGGTAATCCAATTATTAAAAAAAAAATCAGGAGCAAAAGCAAATAGGCCAGTCTAGGCAACAGACAGGATGAGAAAGGCTGTATGGGGGTGGGGAGGGTTTACTCAAATAGTAAGGTAATACTACCACTAGTGGGTAAGGAGCAGGTTAGATATTTTGGTAGGCAGGTTGTGAGGGCCAATGAGCCAAAGGTCCATGTAGCTGGAACAGGTAATTATTTTCTTCTCCCCTTCTCAAATAAGCCCCATATAATATAAAATACCTTGGTGTGACTTTAACCAAGCAAGTGAAAGATCTGTATGATAAAAATTAATGTCTCGGGGTTGGGGATTTAGTTCAGCGGTAGAGCGCTTGCCTAGCAAGCGCAAGGCCCTGGGTTCAGTCCCCAGCTCCAAAAAAAAGAAAAGAAAAAAAATTAATGTCTCTGAAGAAAGAAATTGAAGATCTCAGAAGATGGAAAGACCTCCCATGCTCATGGATTGGCAGGATTAATATAGTAAAAAATGGCCATTTTACCGAAAGCAATCTACAGATTCAATGCAAGCCCCATCAAAATTCCAATTCAATTCTTCATAGAGTTAGAAAGAACAATTTGCAAATTCATCTGGAATAACAAAAAGCCCAGGATAGCTAAAACTATCCTCAACAATAAAAGGACTTCCGGGGGAATCACTATCCCTGAACTCAAGCAGTATTACAGAGCAATAGTGATAAAAACTGCTTGGTATTGGTACAGAGACAGGCAAATAGACCAGTGGAATAGAATTGAAGACACAGAAATGAACCCACAGACCTACGGGCACTTGATTTTTGACAAAGGAGTCAAAACCATCCAATGGAAAAAAGATAGCATTTTCAGCAAATGATGCTGGTTCAACTGGAGGTCACATGTAGAAGAATGCAGATCGATCCATTCTTATTGCCCTGTACAAAGCTTAAGTCCAAGTGGAGCAAGGACCTCCACATCAAACTAGATACACTCAAACTAATAGAAGAAAAAGTGGGGAAGAGTCTCGAACACATGGACACTTGGGAAATTTTCCTGAACAGAACACCAATGGCTTATTTCTATGATCAAGAAGCAAGAAATGGGACCTCATAAAACTGCAAAGCTTCTATAAGGCAAAGGACACTGTTGATAGGACAAACGGCAACCAACAGATTGGGAAAAGATCTTTAGCAATCCTACAACAGATAGAGGGCTTATATCCAAAATGTACAAAGAACTCAAGAAGTTAGACTGTAGGGAGACAAATGACCCTATTAAAAATGGGGTACAGAGCTAAACAAAGAATTGACAGTTGAGGAATATCGAATGGCTGAGAAGTACCTAAAGAAATGTTCAATATCCTTAGTCATCAAGGAAATGCAAATCAAAACAACCCTGAGATTCCACTTCACACCAGTCAGAATGGCTAAGATCAAAAAGTCAGGTGACAGCAGATGCTGGCGAGGATGTGGAAAAAGAGGGACACTCCTCCATTGTTGCTGGGATTGCAAACTGGTACAAGCACTCTGGAAATCAGTCTGAAGGTTCCTCAGAAAATTGGACATTGCACTACCTGAGCACACAGCTATAGCTGTCCTGGGCATATACCCAAAAGATGCTCCAATATACAACAAACACACATGCTCCACTAAGTTCATATTAGCCTTATTTATAATGGCCAGAAGCCCGAAAGAACCCAGATGCCCTTCAACAGAGGAATGCATACAGAAAATGTGGTACATCTACATAATGGAGTATTACTCAGCTATCAAAAATAATGTCATGAAATTCATATGCAAATGGATTGAATTAGAAAATATCATCCTGAGTGAGGTAACACAATCAAAGAGAAACATACATGGTATGCACTCATTGATAAGTGAATATTAGCTCAAATGCTCGATTTACCCAAGATGCAATGCACGGACCACATGAAACTCAAGAAGGATGACCAAAATGCAGGTGTTTCACTCCTTCTTTAAAAGGGGAACAATAATATCCATAGGGAGGCAAAATTTAGAGCAGAGACTGAAGGAACGGCCATTCAGAGTCTGCACCACATGTGGCCCATACATATACTGGCACCAAAACTAGAGTAAGACTCCTGCCCAAATACTCACTCCAGCTGGGACACCTACAGAGAGCCAAGCTAATGCTGGATGAACCCAACTGATTTGGAACCCCTTACCCGAGTTGCATCTTCCTTCTTGTCTACTTTTCCACTGGAGACAGATCTGCTGCCATATACCCTCTCACATCCCACAGACTGCCTGTCTTCCAGGAGGTCTTCAGTAACAGAGGAAGTCTGCCTTAACCAAGGACACAGTCCTTCCAGACTGCCCTTCCATCTGCAACTGGGGCAGATCCTGTCCCTGGAACGCAAAGTTTGCCTGTCTTCCAGGAGGTCCTCCCTAACCAGGGACATAAGAGACACAGGAGGCCCTGTCTAACCAGAGACCGAACTGCCTGCCTCACAGGAGACTGGCTCTAAACCAGGTCACAGACCCCTACCTGCCTCCAAGTAGGCTGGTTCCAGTCAGAAACGCCCATTCTACTTAACACCAGAGATAATCAGATAAGAGGCAAGCTCAAGAACATGAGCAATAGAAACCAATGCAATTTGCCACCATCAGAAACCAGTTCTCCCACCACAGTAATCCCTGGATACCCTAACATACATGAGAAGCAAAATTGTAACCTGAAATCCCATCTCATCAAGATGATAGAGGCCTTTAAGGAGGATATAAATAATTCCCTTAAAGAAATACAGGTAAACACAGACAAACAGGTAAAATCCCTTTAAGAGGAAACAAATCCCATAAAGAAATACAAGAAAATACAATCAAATAGTTGAAGGAACTGAACAAAACTTTCTGAGACCTAAAAATGGAAACAGAAACAATGAAGAAAACACAAATGTAGGCAGCACTGGAGGTGGACAAATTAGGAAAGAGATCGGGAGCTCCAGATGCAAGCATCACCAAGAGAACACAAGAGATAAAAGAATCTCAGGCATAACAGACACCTGAGGAGATACTGGCACAACAGTCAAAGAAAATACAAAATGTAAAAAGCTCCTAACCCAAAATAGCCAGGAAACTGAGGACACAATGAAAAGATCAAACCTAAGAATGATAGGACTAAAAGAGGGTGAATATGCCCAGCTCAATGGCCCAGAAAACATCTTCAAAATCATAGAAGTAAACCTCCCAAGCCTAAAGGAAAACATGGCCATAAATGTACAGAAAGTCTACAGGACACCAAATAGATTGGACCAGAAAAGAAAATCCACTTCCCACATAATAATCAAAACAATACATGTACAGAACAAAGGAAGAATACTAAAATTTGTAAGTAAAAAGCTCAATTAACATAAAAGAGAACCTATCAGAAATACACATGACTTCTCAACAAAGAATCCAAAAGCCAGAAGATCCTGGAAAGATGCAATCTAGATCTTAAGAGATCACAGATCCCGGCTCAGGATACTATAGGCAGCAAACCTCTTTCAACATCACCAGAGATGGAGAAACCAAGATGTTCCATGAAAAAAAAATTAAACAATATCTTTCTACTAATCCAGGCTTACAGTATTTAATTAAGATTAAATATGTAAAGTATCTAATCCATTATAATTCCCTTCCATGAAACTATAATGTAATGTGGAGGTTCATCCATGACCTGCATAGCTGGAGTTGCTGAATCAGCTATGTTTGCTACTGTCATAGCACTTGGTGGAATTTGCCGGCCTGAGTTGGGAGTTCCACTTTTGGCCTGATAGAGAGACCTGTGCTAAGAAATGGAAACCTATGCCTCTGGCTGCTGGCACGGTTGGGGCTTATGGATTTGCCTTTATAAGCCTGCTGCTTTGCAATAAAGTTGAGCCTTGATCAGAACTTTGTCTCAGCTCCATTTTTTTCTCATTCTTATCCTTTAATTCCCAGACTCCCATTAGAGGTACCTACATTGAATGGGGGTCACTGGTCTATTACAATGTAACTTTGAAGAACTTCAAATGTTCCCAGAGAAGCAAAAGTGAATCCCTTAAAAATTATTTATTCAGGAAAACAATGTTCAACCTCAATTAAATACTTTATTAAAAAGCTAAGTATGAGATTAACTTTCCTTTCTGGAATATTCTTTTTATCGGAGCATATAATATTTGATATCTGCAATTCAAAGTTTTCTGATCGTTTTCTTTGTCCTTGAATGATGGACTAGGTCCACCAACACAGGTAAAGTCATCACTCTTTTATTGCCTAGTACTAATGGCACAAATAACCATGCCATTCATTATTTAATAGAAAAAAATCCCACCTCTGATATCAAAACAATATGTGTGTATTTAGTGCATGTCACATAACGTATAATAAAACATATTATTAGATAGCATAATTATTAAAAATAAAATATTATGGAGTGATGAATGATTTTTAAAACTTTTATTACTCTCTCATACATGATATATTCTGACCACAATTTCCCACATCTCCACTCCTCCCATTCCCTCTGTGCATCTGGCCTCTCCCTCAGATCAATTCCTCCTCTGTTTCCCTTTTTAAAACTCATATAATCGTCAGTCATGCAACTCAGTAAGAGGAAAGGGTCCTAAGCACAGGCAAAAGAGAAAGAGACAGTCCACATACACTTTCACTGTTCGGAGTCTCACAAGAACACTAAGCTACACAACCATAACATATATGGAGAGGACCTACCTCAGCCCCATGCAGACTCCATGATTGTTGCTTCAGTCTCTGTTGGCCCCTTTGACCTCTATTTGATTATGTTGGCCATGGTCTTGTGGCTTCCTCGACCACTCTGACTTCTACAATCCTTCCTCCCCCTCTTCTGTGTGATTCCCCAGGCCGTTCCTAATGTTTGGCTATGGGTCTCTACATCTGCTCCCAACCATTGATGAATGATAATAACTTGACTAGGAACTGATCTATAAGTGATTTTGACAATGAATATAGTTTTGGATCATTATGACAACTAGAAGTTAGGAGGAAGAGTAAAGAGAAAGTACCTTGTTTGAAAGGAACAAACCACAGAACATAGCACAAATATGCTACTAGGAGCTAGTGTACCTTCTGCCAAGTCCCATACCTTGACTTTGATCATATGTGGAACCAACTATCAGGGTTGACCTTACATCTCTTCTGGCACACATATACCAAATGAACAAAGTAAAAATTGTGATACTTGAAACAACTTATTTGGTATATGCTAGATACACATAATTGCCTAATTTTACACCAAGTATAGCCGATACATGAAATTCACTTGGAGGATGCTCAATATTCATCACTTTTACCTTCTTTTTATTGAATATTTATGTATTTACATTTCAAATATTATCCTCTTACCTGGTTTCCCCATCTCCCATCCACCCTCCTCCTCCTTTTATGAGGGTGCTCCTCTTCCCAACCACCCACTCCCACCTCACCACCCTGTCATTCCCCTGGGGAAATGAGCTTCACAGGACCAAGGGCTTCTCCTCTTATTGATACCACACAATGCCATCCTCTGCTACACATGTGGCTAGAGCCATGGGTCCCTCCATGTGTATTCTTTGGTTTGTGGTTGTAGTCCCTGGGAGCTCTGGAGCGGGGGGTCTGGCTGATTGATATTCTTGCTCTTCCTATGGGGTTGCAAACCCCTTCAGCTCTTTCAGTTCTTTCCCTAATTCCTCCATTGGGGTTACCATGCTCAGTCCAATGGCCAGCTACTAGCATCCTCATCTGTATCAGTAAGGTTCTGGCAGAGCCTCTCAGGAGATTCGTATCTGACTCCTGTCAACAAACACTTCTTGGCATCAGCATCAGTGACTGGGTTTGGTGGCTACATATGGGATGGATCCCCAGGTGGAGCAATCTCTGGATGGCCTTTCCTTTAGTCTCTGCTGTACTCTTTGTCTCCGTATTTCCTCCTGTGAGAATTTTGTTCTCCCTTCTAAGAAGGACCGAAGCATTCACATTTTGGTCTTCCTTCTTCTTGAGCTTCATATGGTCTGTGAATTTTGTCTTGGGTATTCTGAGCTGGGGCTAATATCCTTGTCAGTGAATGCATACCATGTCGTTCTGCTTGTCACTAGGGATGCACACTCAGATATTTTCTAGGTCCATCTCTTTTGCTTAAGAATTTCCTTACAGTCACCATTTTTAAGAGCTGAGTAGTAAAAGCACTCCATTTGTGTAAATGTGCCCCATTTTCTGGACCACTCGTCAGCCTGCTCTTCTTCAAACTGGCTAACTCTAAATTGGTAAAATAAAACACTAAAGACCTTTAAAAGACTCTAGCCTTCAAGGAAAGAATAGGCTTTTTTTTGTTTCCTAGGCTGTCCCTCCATTTTGTAGATTTCTTTCTTGTTTGTTTTAGATTATAACTACATAAATTCTCTTCCCTATATTCAAATTTACTCTTATATCCCCCCCTTGTTTCTTCCAAATTTATGACCCATGAATACTTATGTGAATGTGTATGTATCTTTATAATTGTATAAACATATATCCCTAAATATTAACTACTCTGTATAATGTTACTTGCGTATTTTTTCAGGCTGGCCACTTGGTATTGGATAACCAATTGATGTGCTCTTCACTGTTGGAGAATACTTTCCTGTCCTCAGTATTTCATAGTTGCATGGTTCCTCTATAGGTTTCCCTCTACAAAATCCCTATACTTTTCATGTGTATTAGTGTCACTTGCACAACTCATGTTTGAATAGCCATATTATTGAAAGTTTATTGGTGTAGCTTTTAATTTCTTTTGAGATGCTGATATCATGCCAGCTCTAATAATCATCTTTCTTAGAGTTTTCTTCCCATTTTTTCACAATATTCCCTGAGCTATGTGTGGACTATGATCCCATTGAACCACATCAATAACTAGCATGGTACTATAACCCTGAGTGTACAGTAGTAGCCCAATAAATATCTTGGTGGAAATGAACAGCTCCAACCAATTGGATGAGGACACTCTCAATAAGAGTGAAATCATTCAGATACTCTAGAAAATCTAACTACTCAGAACTATTAAAGTAATCTGTATTGGAGAATCTACAACTACTATTTTACTAAAACAGCTAACACCTCCAAACTACCAAATGAATGTATTTTTAATCCTCATCAGGAACTTTTTCTGCTACAGATGGAGAGCCTATAGAGAACCACAATCAATCAAATGAAGAATTGTGGAAGCCAGTCTTTTCTGTGTTTTGCTCTGAAGTATGTTTTTTCTCATCTGTTTTGCATTTGTGAAATAAAATGAAAAAGTAAATAAATAAATTCTATTTGAAAGTGGCATCTAAAGAGCCTGATTTTCATAGCTGTATGTATATCATAATACTTAGTGAACTTGGGAAATGAAATGACCAAGGTTTATTTCATACTAATTGAACCTAAAATATCTAGGCTAGGGCTGATTGTCACTATTCTTTTTTTTAAAGATTCTAGGTAACTGTTGTATGCAATTGAATGAAATCAAATTTGCAAGTCTTAGGACTTGAAGTTATATTAATATAATAAAGTTATATTAAGTCCTTGATGGGATACTTTCTATTTTGCAAACTTTATGGTTTTAAGACCTCCCCTGTTGAAATTCTTTACTTTTACTATGACAAGGCATCATTAGCCACAAAATGGTTTGATTGAACCATTACCCTGTTTTTAAATCATTTTCACTCAATACAGATGCAGAGGGAAGTATGGAGGCTTTTTATTTTGTGATCATTAATTCTAGAAATACCATGAGTATTACTACAATCAGGTTAATTTTGTTCTCACTTAAGATCAAGATGACACTGACTGTTCAAAAGCTATAACTTTTAGATAAACTTTATTCCTTTTAGAAGCTTTTCCAAAAGACAGAATTTCTCCTCTGCTTTCTGTGACGAATTCAAGTTTATTTCTATAACCGAACTAAGATCTACAGATAACCTAAATGACATTCCCTCTACTCTCTTCACTTCTTAGAATCCAGAATTGTTTAGCATGTAAACCATGTTGTACTAATTTGTTTAAATTGAGGTTTTACTTTAACTACTTCATGGATAATAAGAACATACATATTACTACAAAGGAAAAAAGTAATTTCTAGCTATTTTCTGAATCACATTTGATAATTTAAAAGTGAACTGGAAATGAAAAAATATAAATAGCTACCGATAGAAGAATTTAGTAATAAATCAGGAAGGTATGGTATCAACATTATAATGTGAAACATCCCTATTATATACTGGTTCCATCATGGAATTTTATAAATTTGTACATGTTGTAAAGAAGAGAAAATAATAAATTTACTAGACTTCTAGATTCTATATTACTTTTAAACCTAAACTAAATCTTTATGAAGATATAATATATATGTAAACCCCTGTGACAAAATGTAGAGTTATGTGATCTTCACATAATTTGTCTAATACTGTAGGCCTTTCTGAACTTGTGTTTGTCTTGATGCAACTTAAACATCTGGTTAATCTTGGAAAATTCTTTCAGAACTGTTGTCCAAATACTGCTGATATTATAAGTGAGAGAGGGTGAAAAGAGGGAATAAGGAGTAAATGACATTGACTTTCTTCTTTCCTTTAAACAGTAATGGCTGTGAGAAAAAAAAAAGCTTTCATAACTTAACCTTTCTTAAACTCCTAAAAATGTTCTGGAACAATTAAAAATCAAAAGAATATTTCAGTTTTTGTATTATTTATTATATGGGAAGTAAATTAGAGCATTGGAATTAAAGATTTTTAACTAGAATAGTATGTTATCTAGACGCAGTAGTGATTGAATGTTCATTTAGGGCAGTGATTTGCGATCAAAAGCAATTTTGCTTCACAGGAAAATTTGAGGACATTTGCAGATATTTTCTTTTTTCATTATTGGATATTTCCTTTCTTTATATTTCAAATGTTATCCCTTTTCCCGTTTCCCCTCCAGAAACTCCCTATCCCATCCCCCTTCCCCTGCTTCTATGAGGGTGCTCTACCACCCTCCTCCTGCCTCCTGCCTTTGGCATCCCCCTACACTGGGGCCAACGCTACAGACCAAGGCCTCTCTCTTACACTGATGCCAGACAAAGGCCATTTCTCTCTACTACATAGAGGCTGGACATGGGTCCCTCCATGTGTATCTTTAGTTGGTAAGCTTGGGCCCCATGAAGGTTCTGGGGTGGGTTGTCTGGTTGGTTGATGTTGTTGTTCTTCCTATGGGGTTTTCAAACCTCTTCAAGCTCCTTCAGTCCTTTCTCTAACTCCTCCTGGGGACCCTGTTCTAAGTTCAGTGGATTGGCTGCAACATTTGTCTCTGTATTTTGCTATGCTCTGGCAGAGCATCTCAGGAACAACAATATCGGCTCCTGTCAGCATGCACTTTTTGGCATCCACAATGGGTCTGGTGACTATAAAGGGCTGGGTCCCCAGGTGGGGGCAGTCTCTGTATAGCCTTTCCTTCGTCTCTATTCCACACTTTGTCTCCATATTTCCTCTGTGAATATTTTTTTCCCCTTTAAGGAAATTTAAGGCATCTGCACTTTGGTCATCCTTCTTGAGCTTCCTATGGTGTGTGCATTATCTTCAGTGTTCTAAACTTTGGGCTAATATCCCACTTATCAACAATTACATACCATATGTGTTCTTTGACTGAGTTGCCTAACTCAGGATGGTATTTCTAGTTCCATCCATTTGCCTAAAATTTCTTGAAGTCATTTTTTTTTAATATCTGAGTTAGCCTCCATTGTGTAAATGTACACATTTTCTGTATCCATTCAGATATTTATTATCATACTACAATACCAAAACAACAATTTCTCACAACAGAATCGTTTAGGCCTTAAAATGCCAATAGTGATGGAAACTGCAAAGCCCTGTCATATACAGTAAAAAGCAATCTGGTTTTCAAAAATATTGGTTGGTCTTGCTACCTAGTACATCTTTTATGACTGGCTTTCCTCCAAGTCCACAATTCCTACCTTGAGATAGCTGTGCCATTAACAGATAAACTTGTTAATGTTTTGTTTTAGCCAAATAAGTGGAAAGTAGGGCATTAAATTATTTCCTAAATATGCAGCTGTTCCTAATTCTTGGTAACTCTTCATGTCTATGAGGAGGACCCCTGAAATTTTAGTCCAAGAATTAATATTAAAGATACTGGAATATGTACAGACCAGGAAAGAAGGGGTTCCATCTATATACTGCTGCAATTGCCCCTCATCTTTTTTGCCAAAGATGAGATTTTCAGAGTGTGTGACTGGTTTTGGAAGGAATGCCCTTTACAAGAAATAACCTCTCATTTAGGTTCTTTTCTGGGAAGCACCATTAAATTCACTGAATACCCTAGAATAACCTTTAGCAAGAATCATGCCTTGGTTTAAGAAAAGAGATAGACATTGCTACTTCTCCCGCTGGGAAAATTTTATTGGCATCTTATCATTATTCAATCTTTTGGGATTGTTATAAACAAATGCTAGTTTTCTTCAACCACTATGGGTGGTACTAAGGGGCAGGTATTGGGAAAGTGATAATTTAATGTTCTGAGAGCTTAATCTCGGGCAAATCAACTCCTTCTACCTTCGTTTCTTCCCTTGCTTCAATAAGAATAGTAAACATGTCTTACAGGCTGTAATAGACTGACTGAATTAATATACACAAAATGGATTTGAATGTCAATAAGTACAATATAATATTTATGTAAAATATCAGTTGATTTGGCGAACTGGACCGCATGATCATTAATATACCTTACAAACAGAACAGAGTAAAACAAAGTCAAAAAAAAATTTTCCAATTTATGTGTATCTCCATATTACTAATATCTTTGGATAGGATCTTACCAAAATTCTAGGATATAAGGTGCTATTTTTTGTAATGTTCCCAAAATGAAAGATAAGTTACCATTGTCTTGTGGATATTATTTGATTGTATAAGTGCTAGTATGAGGTTAGATACTTTATAACATTTTGAAATAACAATCTGTGGCTAATAACATTAGATTACTTAGCTTCCCTTTCATGTTCTGTTCTTTTATGTATTGCTGGGCAGATAGACTACATATTCTTTGGGAAGTTTTTCAAAGATAAGACTCCTGGACCAAACATGTGAAGTTTTGTCTTTAGTATGTTGAACCTGTACTTTTTTAAATCTCCTTTCAAATGTAATAATATTCTCATTTTAAGAGTGTCTGACCAGAGATTCCTTAGAACAGAGATTTCATGTTTGTTTTCTGATATATGTGACAGTCACCTGGCATAGTAAGTTTTAGTAATTCTTTAGGTTTGTTGTATGAGGGTTTGAATTTAGCTCAGTGGTAGAAAACTAAAGGCGCAAAGCCTGGGTTCGGTCCCAGCTCCGAAAAAAAAAGAACCAAAAAAAAAAAAAAAAAAAAAAAAAAAAAAAAAAAAAAAAAAATGTGTTATATGGCTCCCATAGAAATAATCGTGATGCTGGGTCTAGTTGAGAATGATTTAAATACCAATGGGATTGAATGGGGTATGAGAGTGGGAGACAGTGTAAAGGAAAGATTACAGGGAGGGATAAGTTACACTAAAGACAATTTTAAAAGGTTACATGGAAATCAATAACATTAGAAGCTTATATACACACACTAAAATCTTATAATGACATCACTCTAAAATCAACAAACACCCTAGCACACACTCCCATTTACAATGGAGACTTAAAACAAAAAGCTCAGTACCAGAAACATTAACTTCCCGTATTTTGGAAGTTGTTACCCCGTGACTTCTCACAGACACCCAAATATTACAGGATATCACTATTGCTCTTGGTTGTCCTCCAGAACTTGACAGTAAGACCCTCTTCCTAAAATTACCACATACCTGGACCTAGAATATATAAAGAACAAGACGGTTCAGACTTGGAGGATTCACCCTTACTGGCTACTTTTCATAATGTTGAAAGCTTCTTCTCATGCTATCTAAACATAAAAATAATCACCAGTCATACATATCTATATTATGCAGCTACAATAATGAACAGCCTGATGAAAATGCCCACTGGTACAAATGTTACATGAGCAACATAGGAATAACCAAACACTTTCTGATTGGGCTAAAGTCCCAGTTTACAAGATAAAACCACCCCTGGCATTACTACTGAGCCAGGAACATATAAATATAACACATAACATAACAGGTTATGGCTTCTAGGGAAGATCCCACTACTATTATGCTACAAAATGGAAATAGTATTAAACTGACCCCCTAATGTCTCATTATTGCTACATGGATCAATGCATTTCCAGTGCCATTATGAGGCTTCATTTAACAAGGGTGTTTATCTAATGAAACCGATTGTCAGATATAGACAATAAAAGACCTCAGAATTGATCAATCTAGACAAAATAAACCTCTTGTAATCAGTCACCAGGCCCAGGATCATTACAGAGAATGGGTAGAGAACTATAAGTGGTAGATGCCTACCGGGGACACAGAAGGTCAGTCACACATATAAACTTAAGAACAGTTATTGCAGAATGTACAAGACTTGTGAAAGCTTAAGACAGTCCAAATCATAGAATGGAGAGAATTGGGCATAAAACCCAAGGCTTAGTGATGGTATCATTGGTAACCCTTAGATGCTGAGAGAGAAATTTTTCTCTGAGAATGTACCCTAGTAAGTCAGCTATAACTTCAGTGGAAGACTAAACATCCAAGGACATCTGGATAGCTCAAAATTATTTTAATAAGCAAAAATAAAGATATAAATTGTTAAGCAGGAAAGTGGTTAGATCTGGGAAGAGTTGTATTTCTGCTTGTCACATTAAAATGATACTGTTACATATTGACAGTATTTCAGGTACAACATTATCGTGATATTCTATCATAATAATGTATTTCATTAATTTTACTAATGCATACCCTCATTCCAGAAAGTGAAAAAAATATGCTCGGATACATTTGATCAAAAATTAAGAAAATTGGGAGAAATGGCAATAGCTAACAAAGATATAAGTATAGTCATTTCCAGTATTTTTCCTGGCTCCTAATGAGTTAATAGATATTTACAAAAACAAGTTGATTGGAATTTTATATAAGGAGTCAAAAGAGTTTAAAGTGAAGAAAATTACATGAAACAACAGGAGAGGTTCTCAAATTAAGACTAATTCAATAAGGCTTAAAATGGAATTAACTCAAATGTGTTAAAACGGAGTTAGCAAAAAATTCTGTGGGCAGAAAACAGTTTAATTAGATAAATTTAGCAAGCTTAGGAAAACACAGGCTATTAAAAAACCTTTGATCTTTATGTTTTTATTCATCCTGAAGTATTTATTACAGAAAATATTTGCATTTATCACATATTATAAATCCAGGAGAATCATCAATTATAGTTATTCACTTTAGGACAATTAACATTGCATTCATCTTTTTCTGACTAAACTAATTATCCTAAGAATACCATGGACATACCATAGCTCCAGATGCATATGTAGCAGAGAATGGCCTTGTTGGGCACCAATGGGAAGAGAAGCCAGTGGACCCCCCAGTGCAGGGGAATGTCAGGGCAGTGAGCTAGGAAGGGTGGGGGAGCCCTTACAGAATCAGTGTGAGGGGGAATGGGATAGGAGGTTTCTTCAGGGAACAGGAAAGGGATAACATTTGAAATGTAAACAAAATATCCAGTAAAAGAAAAAATGTAAAAGAAAAAGAAAGAAAAGATATGGAAGATAGAAAGAGAAAGAAAGAAAGAAAGGAAGGAAGGAAGGAAGGAAGGAAGGAAGGAAGGAAGGAAGAAGGAAGGTTGAGAAGAAGGAAGGGAAGGAAGGGAAGGAAGGGAAGGGAAGGGAAGGAAGGGAAGGGAAGGGAAGGAAGGGTGTTGAGGAAGGAAGGACTTGACGGATTTGACGGACAGAATAGCATGCAAGTAAGAAAAACATCTATCTTAGTGCCTGAATTTCTATAACATAGCATTGTGAGAGATCAGCAGTAGTAAAGTTTAATTGTATGTTTTTTAAACTCAATGCCAATATTGTTTTTCTGAATAGAAAGAACTATTTACAAAACTGTTATCAGGCAGTGACTTGGAATTAACTTTTACTTCAGATACTGAAATGCATAATGAATTTAATCCAAATTATAAAGGAACATTTTTGGAGAAACTTAGTGTTAAAGACATCTCAATGATTAATACTGTTTGACTCACAAGCAATGTGAAGTTTGCTCACATACACTCATTGACCAAATGAAAAGTAGCAAGGTAAGTATTCCATCACAAACTTGAAGATATATTTTCTGTGCCCAATCTACAAAACTAGAAGCACTCACAGACTGTCATGTACTTGAGAAAATATCAATTTTCTAAAACTTATTTAATTATGAAGTAATGAGATTTCATCTAATGTTTATTTAGAAGTGATTATTTTACACTGTAATTTAATGCTAAAATGGCTATCAATTGTAAAATCTAATCAAGTTCTGGAAATTTATTTCCAGTTATTCATATACTTAATTAAAATCTTTGGCTTTTGGAATAATAATACTTCATAGAATCTTTGTGATGAAAAATTTATAGTTAATCTATGTAATGATTGTATGTTAGAAGAAAAGAATGTTATCAATTTTGATGATAGATAAAACTAACTTTGAATTGCAATTAAGTTAAATGTGAATATATTAAAATTTTAGTTCTATTTTACTTATATCACAAAATAATGGAATCAAATATTTTAATTTGACAATAAAATTATGAAATGTGTTGTTCTATTTTTATATAAGTACTTATGAGAAACTTGAAATTATGACTCTTGCATGATAGATTCTTGTCTATTTACTAACTGGAAATTTTCAGAAATATTTTATGACAGATTGCTTAAAAAATGAGATTTTTGGTGATGAGGTGTATCTAATCATAGCAGTACTAGAAAGCTTCTTGAAAAAATCAAAATTTAATTTACAGTTATGTCTCCTATAGTGATTGATTACAGTAGGTACCCAATATTAATTAAATATATTAATAGAACTAAAGGACAGAACTAAAAAATTTACTTCCCCAATTTGAACATAATGAAAATTTTAAAATTTTGATGAATCCTCTCTGAAAATATATTTCATGAAGGATATAAAGAGACCAATTTTATAAGAAAAAGAAGTAAATAGATTGGACATGAAGAATTAAAACTATTTCTACATGCCAGTATCCATTAAAAACCCATTTGAACTAATATTTTTGTTAATGTTACAAAATAAAATTGATATAGAAAATTGATTCTGTTGCTATATACCAGAAATGAACACTCTGAGTGTTCATTTGAGTTACAAAAACTATTCCATTTAATCTAGCTTTAGAAAAAATACTTAGAAATAAGTATAATGAAGAAGTATATTAAGATATGTGCAACAGGCACTGCAAACATCATGGGAAGACATTTCATAAGATCTACAATAATGGAAAAGTCTGTCTTATTGAAATGGACAGAAGGATTAAGGAAACTTAGTCAAAGACCCAGAAATGAACCCATACACTTAATTTTTGACAAAGAAACCAAAAAATATATTGTTGAAAAATGAAGGCATCTTCAACAAATGGTGGTGAGATAACTGGTAGTCTGCATGTAGAAGAATGAAAATTAAAGCATATTCAGCACCCTGCATAAAGCTCAAGTCCAAGTGAATCAAGGATGTGAACATAAAATTTACACTGAATCCAATAGAAGACAAAGTGGGAAATAGCCTTGAATTCATTGGCACAGGAAAAAATTTCCTGAACAGAACACAAATGGCTCAGGCTCAAAGATCAATAATTGATAAATAAGACCTCTTGAAAGTGAAAAGCTACATAAGGCAAAGAACAATGGCAATAGGACAAAACAACAGGTTACAGATTGAGAAAAGATCTTCACTAACCCTACATCTGACAGAGGGCTAATATCCCAAATATTATTCTAATTATTCTAATACTTTGTCTTCTTCAAATTTGTCTCATGAGAATTGAGTGTACTGCTAGTATTCAGACTAATAGAAACTTCAGACAACACTTTATCTTTTGGTACTGTGACTTAGATCAATTTTCTTTAACAATAAAGTAAAACAAGTTGGAATCCTCCTATGGCTAAGACTACTATATCTCCTTTTACTCTTTCTTACTCTACTGTTCCTTTTCCTTCTCCTCTGTTCTCTAGCTCAGCATTCTGCCTGCTCTGTATCTTCTCACTGCTCTTAAAAGTTCATTCCTAGTTACTTTCTCTGAAATAGCTGTTCCTATCTCCTCCTATGGTATGAACACACATCTTTTGCTATTTTATAACTCATAATTTAATCATTACTGCAAGCATAAATGCTGCATTTTTTTCTTTGACTGAGAACATAAGGACTGCTTCTTTCAGTTGTTGCTTGAATGATATCCACTGAAAACTTTTTAAAAAGCCTAATCTTGAGTTCTTTTTACAATGAATTCTGTCTGAAACTCTTTTGTATCTTCATTCATGTCTTGGATGGACATTGTGTGCCCCACCCCAAACAAACTATTTTGCAAGTGGCCTTAGCTACAACATAGAAAAGTTCTACAATTTCTCAGAGTATATTTCTGATGATTTTTATTTTCAGGTCTGTAGAATACCTACTCTCAAATTTAACCCAGGAAATCTTTCATTGTGAAATCTGGCATCTTGCAGGTTATTGTAGAGTTAGAACTTCTCCCTGATCAAGCAATTAGTTATAAAAATACTTGCCCTATTTCCTGGATCCTCTAAAAGTTCTGCATGAACTCCAGACCCCTGAAGAAGGAAAGAACTTAAGGAAACTTAGGAGTGATGACTCATGTCTCTGGGTCGTACCTGTTACTAGATGCCAAGACAGGGTCTTAGTTGTCAAAACCTTAGTACTAGCCAGGATTACATTTATATCACCCAATAATGGACACACCATTTAAGACAGAAATTTCCAAGTCTAGATCTTACATTAAGCAGAAACAATACATGTCTGGGGTAACAGCACACATAAGAAGTTAAGAGAAACAGAAAACAGAGGCATCCAACAGGGATGACATAAAACCTAATCGCTATTAGATCACAGGTATGGAAACTGTGTGTACACTTGGGAGGTTCTGGGCTATCCTGCTAGAAAAAAGACCATACACAGAGGAATATGTACCCAACCATGGTTAAAGTGTAGCCTAAAAGGCATGAGGGATATCTGACCTCATGGACTGCCTACTTTACTGATTCATTTCCATTCCTCTTGTACATAGGTACATGGGTTTGGTCCTATTCCTACCAACATCTACTTAAGCTCTATCCAAAGAAGTGCAATAAGTTGGCAGTCAGCAGCAGGAACCTCCTGGGTCCCACCTGTGCATAGAACTGACCTGAATCCATCACAAAGCTTTCTGTACCCAAATCCCATGGGGAAGAGAACTGGAACCTCAGAAGTGCGGAAACTCCTAAGAACTCAGAGGAGACTACTCTCTGCCCACATTACTGACCCAAAAAGAAATGGCCTAGTGCCATCTGTGCACTCTGGGCACAGGGACCTACGAACAATCAGGGGCAAGACCATTCAGGTTTCTGCCTGCACCAAGAACTGAAAGCCAGTCACCAGGAGCGCCTACACACCTGAGATCAGAGCACCTGATCCCAGATCCAGCTGAAAGAAAACAGGTCTATAGGAGTGCTGACACACAGGCTTACAGGAGGGGCAAGCCACTGTCAGAGACAGCAAGACAGGCTAACACCAGAGACAACCTGATGCCAAGATGCAATGGCAGGAACCTAATCAACAGAAACCAAGACTACATGGCATCATCAGAGCCCAGCTCTCCCACCAAAGCAAATACTGGATATACAAACACACTGGAAAAGCAAGATTTAGATATAATACCACATTTTATGATGATGATAATGGACTTTTAAGAAGGACTTAAATAACTCCCTTAAAGAAATACAGGAAAACACAAACAAGCAGGTGAAGGAATTGTACAAAACTGTGTAGGATTTAAAAATGTAAATAGAAACAATAAAGAAAGCAAAAGCGAGAAAACCCTGGAGATAGAAAACCTAGGGAAGAGATAAGGAGTCATAGATTCAAGCATCACAAACAGAATAAAAGAGAAAGAGGAGAGAATATCAAGAGCAGAAGATACCGTAGAAAACATTGACACAACTGTCAAAGATAATGTAAAACACAAAAAGCTCCTAGTCCAAAGCATCTAGGAAATCCAGGACACAATGAGCAGATCAAACCTAAGGATGATGGGTATAGAAGACAGTGAAGACTCCCAAATTAAAGGGTCACTAAATATCTTCAACAAAATTATAGAAGAAAACTTCCCTAATCTAAAGAAAGAGAAGCCCATAAACATACAAGAAGCCTACAGAACTCCTAATATATTGGACCAGAAAAGAAATTCCTCCTGTCACATAATAGTCAAATTACCAAGTGCACAAAACAAAGAAAGAATATTAAAAGCAGTACAGGGAAAAAGGTCAAGGAACATATAAAGACAGACCTATCAGATTACACCAGACTTCTCACAAGAGATTATGAAAGGCAGAAGATGCTGGGCAGATGTCATACACATCATAAGAAACTGAAATGCCAGCACAGGCTACTATATGCAACAAAACTCTGAATTAACATGAATAAGAAGAAACCAAGATATTCCATGACAAAACCAAATTTACAATATCTTTCTACAAATCCAGACCTACAAGAGATAATAGTGGAAAAAGCCCAACAAAGGAGAGAAACTTCACCTAGAAAAAGCAAGAAAGTAGTCTCCAAAAAAACCAAAGAAGAGACACACAACATAATCCACTTCTAAATATGAAAATATCAGGAAGTTAATAATCACTATTCATAAAATATCTCAACACCAATGAATCAATTCCACAATAAAAAACATGACTAACAGACTGGATATGAAAAAAGACCCAACATTTTACTACAGGAAACACACACCTCAGAGACAAAGACAAAGACACTGCCTCAGAGTAAAGGCTGAAAACAACTTTCGCTAAAAATGGTCCTGAAGAAACAAGCTGGAGGAGCCATTCTAATATCAAATAAAATCAACTTTCCAGCAAAGTCTCATCAAAAAAGATAAGAAAGGACATTTAATATTCATCAAAGGAAAATCACCAAGATGAATTTCAATCTATGCTCCAAAAAGTAGGCACCTAAATTCATAAAAAACCCACTGAAGCTCAAAGCACAATATACCTCACACAATAACGGAGAGATTTCAAAACCCACTCTCATCAATAGTCGATCATGGAAACAGAAATTTAAACAGAGACAGAGAAACCAACAAGAAATTATGAACCAAATGGGTTTAACAGATATTTATAGAACATTTCATCCTAAAACAAAAGGATATACCTTTTCTAGCACTTCATGGTATCTTGTCCAAATTGACCATATAATCAGTTGCAAAACAATCAACACATACAGGAAGAGAAATAATCCACATCGTCCTATTAGATCAGCATGGACAAAGGCAGGTCGTCAATAACAATAAAAACTACAGAAAGCACACATAGACATGTAAGTTGAACACCTAGTCAATGATAAATTGGTCAAAAAAGAAATAAAGAAAAAATTAAAGACTTTTAGAATTTAATCTAAAATGAAAAGGCACAGCATACCCAAACTTGGAAACACAATAAAAAGCACTGCTAAGAGGAAAAGTTCACAACTCTAGTGACTGCAAAAAGAAACGGAGATAGCATACATTAGAAGTTTGACAGCACACCTAAAGCTCTTGCACAAAAGAAGCAAATACAAACAGAGGTAAGGCAGAAAATAATCAAACTTGTGGAAATTAACCAAAAGGACAATACAAGCAACAAAACCAGGTAGTGTTTCTTTGAGAAAATCAACAATATAGATAAACCCTTATCCAGACTAACTAGAACATAAAGTGCATCCTAAATTAACAAAACCAGATGGAAATGGAGACATAACAAAAGAATATAGGGACATTTAAAACATCATCAAGATCCTACTACAAAAAGCCTATATTCAACTATAAACTGGAAAATCTCTGAGAAATGGAAAATTTTCTAGACAAATAAAGAGTACCAAAAGTTAAAATCCAAGTGAACAGAAAAAAACATAAAAAACTGTTATGCTCTGCAAAAATAGAAGCTTAAGGATTAAAAAGCCTCCCAACCAAAAAAGGCAGACTAGATGGGTTTAGGTGCAGAATTCTATCAGACCTTCATAGAAGACCTCATACCAATACTGTCCAAACTATTCACAAAATAGAAACAGACAGAACACTACCAAATTCCTTCTATTAAGTCACAATTACTTATAACTAAACCACACAATGACCCAACAAAGAAAGAGAACTTCAGACCAATTTCCCTTATGAACATTGATGCAAAAATACTCAATAAAATTCTTGCAAACCAAATCCAAGAACACATAAAAATGATCACCCATCATGATCAAGTAGGCTTTATCCCAGGGATGCAGGTCTGGTTTAATATATGGAAATCCATCAACATAATCTACTATAGAACAAACTCAAGGAAGAAAACTGAAAGGAAAAAGTTTAAAATTGCCCCCTAAAAGACCTTGATCCTGCCAAGACTGAACCCCCAGTGAACATGATTGTTGGGGGAAGGTGGTAATGGGGGAGGATGGGAGGAACACCATGAGAAGCAGGGGGGGGTTGGGGATGTTGGCCCAGAAACGGTAAAGGAATAACAATCGAAATGTAAATAAGAAATACCCAAGTTAATAAAAGATGAAAAAAAAATTGCCCCCTAGACAAAAGTTGAAGCCAAAAGCAGACCCTGGAACTGCCTGTTCCAGAAGCTAGCTGATCACAGAAAAAGTAATTGCACCAGCTGGTTCAGTCACTTTGTTCCAGAAACTAGCTAACCATAATAGCAGCTGACCATAATAGCAGCTGACCATACTAGCAGGAACTGGTTAACCATAAAGTTAGATTAAAATCTTAAAGAACAGTTGTTTCTATTTTTTGAATCCTAGATTTTTTACATGTAAGGTTTAAATTATTATGAAATTAAAATAACCTAACAAACCATAGTATACCAATTCATTGTCCATCTTCCACAAATTAATTTTAAATTAATTCATTCATCTTTGCTTCCTTTTCATCTATACTAAATACTGGCCCCAATGTACATGTATTAGTGGTTAATGTAATTATGAAAAGAGAAGTTGACTTGTAATTACGAAAAGAGAAGTTGACTTGTTTGACGGACTCCTGGAGAGATGGATGGATGAATGAAAGTCTATACAAATTAATGAATGAATAAATGAATCAAATATTCCATAAAAGAGAGACCATATTTGAATAATTGGAGTTTTGATAGTAAATTCTAGGTGGAACAAGTATTATGATAAAAATCTTAGCATTGGCTAGGAAACTGGGAATAGGAATAACATTTGAAATGTAAATAAAAATATCCAATAAAAATAAATAAATAAGAATTTAGGAAAATGATATCAATAAGGGTCTCTCCAGCAAAGAAAAGTTTATTTGACCAGGTTTTAGTTGGATGCCCTCCTAGTAAGTACTCATAATTTCAATAAATCTGGGTTACCACCAAGATTAATATGTCACTTTTGTAAAGCTAGGAGTATCTTACACAGTTTGTCATTACTATGGTTCATAGGCTTTACAACTGTCTAGGATTTTTTATTGTTTTCCTCCATTGACAGCTTGCATAGCACCTTTGAATGCTCTCAAAGCTGATCTGTCCCTGTTCTACAAACAAGGTTGGTATTGGAATAAAATTATCAGCTTCCTGATTACTGTTTCATGGAACAATAAAACAAACCATAAAACCTATTTTCTCCAACTATACATGAAATATTGGCAAATATATAACTTCTACAAACCCAGAAAAACCCTTAAAAGATCTGATAAAGATTGAAATAAATTAAAGTTATATAGATTTATCACTATCAAATATGAAATAAATACTTATATCTAAATAAAAAAATCTTAGCATTGAGTGAAATAAATATGAAACATTAAAGAAAAAATGAGTAAAACCTTATAATGTAAGGGGTATGCATACACATATTTGAACAGAAGTTATTTATAATAAATTGTGTTTAAATTATTATAAAAAGGATAAAGGTTGAGTTGGTTATCTTTTAATATTTCATTTCTCTTAATTTATTATACAAATGATCAATTATGTAAAAAATAAAAGGAGGAAAGGATTAAATATAAACTAACTATATTATCCATAAGTAGATGAACCTTGAATACAAAATGAGTGAATTCCATATTCATTTTTGGACAAAAATGAAGAATTACTTAATATAATGTAAGAGATGATAGCTAAATACATATTGTGTGAAGAGATATACTTTTTGACTGAATGATACTTAATACTAGATTATCAAGTTTCTATGATTCTTAGTAGAGAAAAGTGACCTTTTGAATTATTCATGTAAGCTCAGTTATTATTTTGAACAATCCAGCAATGAGGATAAATGCTGATACAATGGAAAAGGAATTTGAGGTGACAACTCAATGTGATTACCAAATATTCTATCTATAACAAAATATAGGCCTTTATCTCATGAGGAGTAGTTTTTAAAAAAAGGACAGTTTTTCCAGGTGTTAGTGAAGTAATGCTAGTTTGGTAAGTAAATACACAGGAATATGAATGGAGAACAGCACAACAAAACTATGTCTTACCTGTTCAGAGAAATATTTCAGTAATGTGATATGGTTAATGAGATGATTTTTCAGACTGGAAAATTCTGACATGCAATCAAATGGTGGCCTGCCAGGGAAGGGTGATAAAGAGATTCCATCAATCTGAGTTTCTTTGAATACAGTGTCTTTATTCCTCGGGAAATTGAAAGTTATAATTTAAAATATAGCAAGTTTAGATAAAAGGTGCAAATAGCTAAATTCTAGGAATATCACAATATTATATGAAGCATGTAAGAAATTTAAGTAGATACTAATAAATGTGATATTTCTATGACACCAAAAGGGGAAAAGATGATACAAATGCAGTTTGTTATAGTTATTCCTGTGTTCAAATTATTAAAATAAATGTTAAAGGCTGAGTAGGTTGTCTTTTAATATTTCATTTCTCTTAACTTACTTATTATACAAATGATTGTTAATATAATAAAAAATGAAAGGAGAAAAGGGTGAACAAAAAATAACTTTATTATCTAGAAGTAGCTGAACCTTAAAAATAAAAATGACTGCAATTTGGTATTCATTTTAAACATAAATGAAAAAAGAATTTAAGTTAATTAAGATATCATAACTTAATGAAAAGTTTGGGTCTTCTTATTTATCTCTAATATAGCTTTTAACCTTCTGCTATTGGTACGCCTCCATAAGATGAGCAAAAGGAAAAAGAAAAAAATACTGTTTAGGGGATGGTGGGAATTATCCTCTACTTTATCTGAATAATAGGCATAATAAGTTGTGGTATAATTCATTGGTAGATTGGTTTCCTTTGGAAATGTAAGTCCTTGTATTCAAAAGTCCTTCAACAAATATCTTTCAACATAGACAATAATTTTAGGTTGTCTCTGAAGTACAAAACATGAAGCACTGTAGTGATGAATTTATTTGTCTTCTAGCTAGGAACTTAGTACTATTTTTATAAATCAACAAGAAAAAGAAATTTATAATCTCCTCTAAATTTTGAGATTAAAATGACTGGTGTTTGAACATATGACATTTGTGAGACCTACTTCTAAATACTAACATGAGCAGAGACTCAAATTATCTCTTTACTTAAAAGCTGTAGTAAAGTTTATTTAAAATCCTTAACTACAGCTATAATTGAGCTTATAAACTTATGTGATAAAAGTGTTTTGTGAGGATCTATAGGGTCATGGCCTATAACTCTCTTCAGGATACGATAAATATGGTCAAAATTCTTGAACCATTTCATCTATTTTTAGAGCCAAAACGTTTGAACAAGTGGAAACAACTCTGTAATTCTTTTGCACATCTTAATCTTCACCATAAACATGGTAAATTTATATTTACTTAAAAGTAGAATGTAGGCTAGTTGTAATTAGATAAGTGGACCTCAATTAGTATTTTTCCTCAAGATGAACTTTTATAATTTTTCGTACATCAAGTCAGTGAAACTACTAACATTTTAAATGTCAAATAGAAACATAATGACGAAAGTGGCACCAAAATCAGAATTTCCAATTAATATCATAATGAAAATAGCTTTTAAAAGCTGAAAACTTGTAAAATAATCTTTAAAATGTATCTTGTTACTAATAATGTATCATTAAAATGATGCACTCACTATCTTATAAGATTATGATACTTGTGGCATCAACATTTCATAGACTGTAGGTCATTTGAGATTATTCAAATAATTTATTATTAAATAAATTCACATTTCACAAATAAATGATAAGGAACTATTTATAGGAAGAAGTCAGAGAACCAGATTTTATTCTTTGGTTCATAATCATGTCATAATTTTAAACTCCTGAATTGACTTTAGTTGTCATAAAAGTGCTGTCTCTATTATCAAAATGATTAATGAGTTGTAAATCCTTGTTAAAGTTGAAATAATTATCAGATCTAATTCATTGAACTGATTTTAAGAGGCTGAGCCAGGTCAAAAGTAGCATGGATCACATTTTTAAAACATAATAATGAAATTACTTTCTAATTACATAATTCATGTTTTGTTTTAGAATCATAGAAAGGAACAATTTATAATAAATCACAGTAATTATTTCAATCAGGATTTAATAATTACATTCCTCTAGCTGACAATCTGACCGTATATTTTGCAAGCAAATACTATTCAATTGGCTTAAGACCTTTTGTTTGTTTGGCTTTTTTTGTTTGTTTTATAAAGCCAATGTAAGCCTACAACGCCTGGAATCTGATATATGAGGTGAGCCTCTGTTTCCCCAGTGCTGGAATTAAAGGCATGCATCACCATGGATGGACCAAGCCCTAATTATTCGTTAGAAAATGTTATCTTCTAAAAAGTCAGACAAGGGCTGGAGAGATGGCTCAGTGGCTAAGAGCATTGACTGCTCTTCCAGAGGTCCTGAGTTCAATTCCCAGCAACCACATGGTGGCTCACAACCATCTGTAATGGGATCTGGTGCCCTGTTCTGCTGTGTCTGAAGATGACTACAGTGTACTCATATACATAAAATAAATTTTAAAAAAAAGTCAGACAAGGTCTTGATAAAAACTCTAAAGCATATTTACTTTGTGAGAAAACCTGATATTTTATAATTTAAGACAAAGAAGCTTTAAAATTAACACAGCTTTAAAATACAAATGTTTTATAAAATACTCAGATTAACACATATCCCTGTGATCTTTGAGATTTTCATTTATAGAAATTTTGATATACAAATATTATATTTTGGAATATTTAGTCTTGGGCTTAGGAAAATATATAATTGTTCAACATGAATATCTCCTATTTCATCATTACTAGTCATTAAGACAGAGTCTTAGAATCTGCCATGGTATAAAACCTTTAATATTTTCAGATAGAATAGAGAGAGCACTAAAATGATTTCCTACATTTTGAATATGTTGCTTTAATATTACTTATTCCACTGATGAAAGTAAATAAGCCCTTAAAATGGGAAATTCACTGAAAGAAGTGTCTTTATACTGATTCTATAATGTGAACACTGGGGTGATACTACTTTGACAAAATGGGCAAATTGAATGTAGTGAATTATCAAAGGTTTATTAAGCAGATTATATGCATTTGGGATATCTTTTGTGATTACTCCATATTATATCTTTGCTTTATGGTTAATGAAATTTTCTAAAATTTTCTCTTTAAATTCAGCTTATGGCAGAATGTGTCTTTTATGTATGCTTCTGGCATTTGCTTTCAGCTGTTTCATAAATAGTTGCTCATAATAAACTCAAATGTAAAAAGAGAAAAGAAACTGCTGAATTTGTCAAATTTCCCATTACGTTATTTAAAATTTCTTTGAATAACTATGAAGATTTTGTCTTTATTCCTTTTTTTGTCTTTATTCCTTATTTATGTGAATAAGTTTGTTTTTCAATCAAATATTAGTTACAAAAGAGAAATAATTAAGCAAAAGAGCATACAATATGAATTGTAGAAAGGTAGAAAAGTTCTTCCTGGTTTAGCTCTTTGTTAATCAAAACACAGGACCCTTTTATAACTCTCTCTCTTTCTTTCTCTTATCTGAAACAATATAATACTTAGTGGAAGCAAATGACTAGGAATCTGTGAGATGAATTTTCTGTAAATAAAACAGATAATTGATTATAGTTGTTATATAGAAACCTACATACTATTTTAACTACATTACTACCTAAACAAAATTAGAAATCATCAGTATTATTTGATGAGCCATTTCTTATTAACACAGGATTTTAGAAGAAATAGGACTAACTCATGTTAACTAAAAGTTCAGTTTAATTAATACACAAAGAAGGATACTTTGCTTCAAAAAGGCCAGATATTATCCTTTAAAATTTTGATTTAGTGTCTAAGAGGCTGCTTTTTTTGAAAGTGTGAGTGTAATTTTATCTACAAAGAGAACTCAATGAGAATCCTCCTTAAAAATACTACTACTGTTGAACAAGCTGTAAAAGTCAGATGGTAAAATACTGATTTAAAGGAAACCATGCACCTATTTTGTAGGTCCTACAGAGATAATCATGGTATCAATAAAATGTCTTTAAACATCTTTGAAAGGAAACATGGAAATAGTATCCATTCCACACCTAAGATTTCTGAGGAGAATGAAGGGGGAAATACAACTTGTCTTATGGCTTTAAATATCATGTATTAGAAATTACCTTTCCAGAATGTTTAATATCGTGTTGACAATATTAACCAGTTCAAGGGTAGCTGTAAGAATGCTATGAGGTGGCTGTTCAATAGTGCCATGTAGACTACGTGCCAATCTTCTTTCCGAAATTGTGACAAGAACACGATCAATAGCATGCTCAAGTTGTTCACTTTCTTTTCCAAATCTGGTAGGCATCTTTTTGATATTCTGAAATTAAAGTGGGAATTTGGGCACAAGAAATGAAGCAGTACTTTTCTAGCATATCATAAAAATGTAATAGGTCCAATATCAATATCATTTAGCCAAAATAATATATGAAGGATGCAAAATTACCATCAAGCACCTTTCATTCTTTAGACATTTTCTAATAATAGACATATAATTAATGGCAGATATCACTAAAAGAGTGAATGTAATAATGTTCAGCCATTGGAATACTGATGTAGTTTTAGAATGTGGCAAAAATTATTTATATATAATTAATGCTTCCTAATTCTCCTATGAAGTAGTACATCCAATTCATTTTTTTGATAATATATAATCTCATAAGGGGATAAGGCATACAACAATATGTTATACTTTATATTGATTTGGTACAGATTCAAGATACAAAAAAGGCATATTTAATTTCTATTTATGTTAAAGCATTAGTAATTATGTGTAGACTATTATGAGAATTGATAATTTAAACATACACAGACTAAAAGATTCCTTATTTGGTTTTGGTACTTTTATGCATCACATAAATGTGATTTGAGTTAGTATGAATACACCTGTTATCCATCACATTTTTATCCAGAGCATCATCAAGCAGCTATCAGAAACAATCACAGAGTTAAAATAATGGCTCCATGTGCCCTCCACTTTAGAAAACAACTCAATTTCTACAGATAACATCTAAGTAATAAAAAATACTTTACTAAATATGCTGACAGGATCCATTTAAAGTCTGGGGATCAGGGATCTTTTATTATTTAAGAAACAAGTTTATGAGGGGTTTAGTCCTGGGTTCAATATCGATTACATGCAATTCATATTTTCAGGACTGCCAAGAAACCAAATTGGGTACAAATCTCTTTGGTTGTTGCTTTGACAAACATACCATGTATCATGTGACACATACAAATTTTCACTTTAGCAATCCAATTTAATATGTATCCCCTTTAAAATTCCTTTTATACATCAAGCAGTATTTATCTCATACAAATGAGTTTCCTTTACACGAGCAGATTAAAATTTGCAGGCAAATGGATGAAACTAGAAAATATCATCCTGAATGAGGCAACCCAAACCCAAAAGGACATGCAGGATACGTACTCATTGATAAGTAGATATTAGCCATAAAGCACAGAATACCCATGTTACACACCACAGACCAAACAAAAAATTAAACAAGAAGGAAGGCCCAAGCAAGGATATTTAATCACACTTAGAAGGGGGTAACAAAATAGTCATAGGAGGCAGAGGGAGGAAGGGAAGTAGGTGTGAGAGGGGAAAGCAAGGGGAGGGGGGGGCAGGTGTTGGGAGATACAGGAGAGAGACCCAGAAGGCAAGGAGAATGAATGGAAATCTATAAAATCCCAGCGTGGAGGGAGGGTGGGAGGAATCTTTAGGAAGTCCCAGATATCTGGGATGCGGGAGGCTCCCAGGAGACAATGAGGATGACCTTATCCCAGATACGTAACAGTTGGAACATGGAACCTGAAGAGGCCACCTCTTGTAGCCAAGCAGGAACCCCAGGGGAAGGATGGGGACACCAACCGACTCACAACATTTGACCCAAAATTTGTCTTCTCCAAAAGAATCACGGGGACAAAGATGGAGCAGAGACTGAAGGGAACAGTCAACCAATAACCAGCCAAGCTTAAAGTCATCCCATGGGTAAGCACCAATCCCTGACACAATTAGTGGTACTCTTTTGTGCTTGGAGACAGGAGCCTGGTATGGCTGTCCTCTGAGAGGCTCTATCCAGCAGCTGACTGAAACAGATGCAGATACCCACAGCCAAACGTTGAACAGAGGTCAGGGACTCAGTATGAAAGAACTAGGGGAAGGACTGAAGGGCCTGAAGAGGACAGGAACCCCACAGGAAGACTAACAGAGTCAAATAACCTGGACCCTTGGTAGTCTCAGAAAATAAGCCACCAACCAAAGAACACTTTTTCAACTATGTTCACTGCACCTTTATTTATAATATCCAGAAACTCGGAGCAACCTAGATGTCCCTCAACCAAAGAATGGATAAAGAAAATGTGGTACATTTGCACAATGGAGTATTACTCAGCTGCTATAAACAATATCAAAAACTTCAAAGGCAAATGGAAAAACTTAGGAAAGATCATTCTGATTGAGGTAACCCAGAACTAGAAAGGCAAATATGGTTATGTGTGGACACTATCATTTAAATAAATGATAATCATGCTAGAATCCACACACACAGAGAAGCTAATTAACAAGGAAGACTCAATGAGGGACATGTGGAATTCCCTGGGAAGGGGAACAGTAGATTTTATGGGCAGACTGGAGCCAGGTGGGTATGGGAAGAGGAAGGATCATGTGGTGGTATGGGAGAAAAAGAGGGAGATAATACTGGTAGAAAATGAATTGAGGAGCAAGTGGGAGACAGTGTAGAAAATTAGTACAGTGGAAACTCCCTGGAACCCATAGAGTGGACCTAGCAAAGTCTCCTAGTACTGGAGAATATAGATTCTGAACTGGATATACTCTATAACCAGCAAGGTTCCTAGCAGTGAGATTGGGCCATCAACCTAGCACAAATTTTGCAACCTACAATCTCTTCTGCCTGCAACATATGCTGGGATAATAATGTTGCAGAACTTATGGGAGTGGTCAACCAATGACTGCTCTAACTCTATTCTAACTCCACAAGAGGGATCCCATAGCCTGTGCCTCACATTGCCTGGATCAAAAAAGAAAAAAAAAACAAACCAGAAACAGGATATCCCAGAAACTCTGGATAGAAACAAAATCAACTGAATAAAATCAATGAAATGATTCCTAATGAGATTCTGATATACTCTTACTTTGGTACCTAGCCCAATTGTCATCAGCAGCTGATTTGAGCAGATGCAGAGACACACATCTTAAACCACTGGAACCCTATACGAGAGGGAAAGGATGAACTCTATCTAGGAGCCAGAGAGTTCAAGGACACCACAAAAACATGGCCTACAGAATCAACCAAGCAGGACTTTCATAGGGGCTCACAGGAACTGAAATGATGAACACAGACCCTGTATGACAGGGTCTGAGCTAGGTCCTCTACATAGACATGCTGTTTGACGTTCTGGGTGATGTGGGACACCCAGTTTGCAGGGGGAGGCTGTCTCTGACTGTTGTCTATGCTTGGGACCCTTTTCCTCCTACTGGTTTTCCTCACACTGCCTTGATGTGAGGATTTGTGCCTATTTGTACTGTAACTTGTTAGTCCATGTTTGATTGATATGCCTGGGAGGCCTGTTTTGCTTTTTGTTTTTTGTTTTTTTTTTTTTTTCTGAAGGAATGGAAGAGAAGTGGATCTGAGGGAGAGTGGATTTCAGAGGAGGAATTGGAAGGAGTACAGTAAAAGGAAACTGACGATGAAATATATAAAAGAAGAATAAAAATTTGTGTGTGTGTGTGTGTGTGTGTGTGTGTATGGAAAAAAGTCTTGACAAAGCATTATGAGATAATGAGCCAAAGAACCTCTAAAAATGAAGGCTCCTATTCTAGAAACTGCTTTAAATTTATTTGAACTATTAGCCAATTAGGCCGATAGAGACCCCCAAACAACCCCATCTATTTCCAAGCCTCTTTACAAACTGATAGTAATAATGCACTATTGTAGAAGACCACATCTGCACAATTTATTGAACTAGTATTCAAGGAACCAGAAGGTACAGTGCACACACTACAAAAGGAAAAAGAAAAAAAAAAACACTAACCTGGTTATAAACACTTTGATCTACAAAGGTTAACTGCCTGCAAGATATGATAGTACGAAAGAAGCAAAAATTTTGTGGGACTAACCAACCAGTAGCTTATCTGATTGGGTTTAAAGTGCCCTCCAAGATGGTAGGCTTAACTGACACTTATTAGGTGGCCAAGAATCTAAGACTAGACAGGCCAGGAATCTAGGAGAATACCAAATAATTCTGCTCTGCTTAAGTTAATATAGAAAGAAAATTATTATTATTAACAACCAAAAAAGAATAATCATATAAAGCAATCAAATAACAAGACTTGATACATAATTGCCAATAATCTCTCTTCATGGTAATGGTTTTAATTTTCCAATTTAAAAAGTAGACTAACAATTAGGAAATATGGATTAAGGAAGGTGGTTAAACACAATCAAAATAAATTTTATTAAATTCCCCAAGAATTAATGAAAATGTTACTAAAAACATTTGATGACAAATACTGGGAAAAACACAGAGAAACCAGAACCATTACTGTTGGTGGGATTGTAAACTTGTGCAGCCACTAGGAAATCAATGTGGAGAGCTCGAACAAGCTAAAAGGAGATCTATCATGATGTAAACCAGCTATACTACTCTGGCATATACCTAAAGAACTTAATATCCTATGCCTAGCCATATTCATCCCCACTCCATTCATAGTAGATAGGAAATGGAAACAACCTAAATGTTTTTCAGATGATGAATAGATAATGAAAATGTGGTAAAATACACAATGGAATGCTATCTGAGTGTAAGGAAAAATGAAGTCAGGTAATTTTCAGGTAAGTGGATGGAACTAGAACATAGAAGACTGAGTTGACCCAGATCAAGAAAAGGAAAGTCCACATGTTCACTTCTATTTGTAGAGCCTAGCTCTCAATCTTTATATTTGAGTATATAACTTGAAGCAATTGAAAAAGACCAGAAAGTAAAAAGGTAATTATTATAGTAAAGTAGAAAATAATGAACTCTATAGAGGGATATAGTAAGATACAGTGCTACTGAAAGGGGAACTGGAAAAAACTAGGCAGGGACTTTAACTGGGGAGAGAGAGTTATATGAAGGAGAAAAGAGATAATAAGTAATAGTCAAGATGCCTATAAACAAGTAAGGAGACATTATTTTATATGCTTACTAAAAATATGAAATATATGTGTGCATATATATACACATATACATCTGTTTGAAATTATTTTACTTTTAAAAATAATAGATGATCTAAAAAAAAGAACTATGCCACATGAGATGATAATACTGCCCCCAAGAGCCATATACTATATAACAGGCATCAGAAAACTCTTTCCAGGGATGTTCAAGAGACTCTCAAAGCAATATAGGCTACTGACATTGCCCTTGGTTGCCTCTAGAACATGAAGATGCGACCCAACAGCTAAAGATACCACACACTTAGGAAACAACACTTGAATGAATCTAGTTCTAAATAGCCTGAAATCCTCCTCTCTGAGGACTAGCTCTCATAGTACCAGAAGCTGATATGCAAGCTGCCAGAGGAGACCATTTAGCACAGCTCAATATATATGTGAAACCTATAAACCACACTAGCTCAACAGGGTATCTCCAATGCTATAAAGGTGGCATTCATGATTAACTAAGGGCAGTTGAACTGGACTTAAGTTCACTAGGGAATTCATGTCTGGTGCTATAAATCTAATCAACTATTTATCCATGGCTAGAGAAGTCATAGACCCTAGAGGAGACACTGCTGCAATTTTCATAAACTGATAAAATTTCTAATTGTATCTACATATCTATTGTTCTCACCCTTCATCAATGAAGTGTCTTTTTCCAGTAGGCTGGGGCTACTACAGATATCCATAAAATGAAAAGAATACGTGACCATGGAGTGCTAACAGAATTAAGGGTACGGATCAGCTGACATTAAAATGTAAAGATTATATTCTATTGTGTAAGTGGCTCCAGGGCAAACAGCACAGACCTTCAAACACACTACTAGAAGGCAAAAACCAAATAGTTCAAAGAACTTTCAAAAAACTGAAAAAGTCTTAAAAGAGACTCAAAAATAGGAGAAACAAGCTATTGTTGCCTTTGAAGATAAAGGAAGGAAGCTATGAAGCAAATAATGTGCAGAGGATTCAGCATCTGGGAATGGTTTTCACTGACAACCAACAAGGAAAAAGTACTCTAATCCCTGTAAGCGCAAGGAACTTGATTCTCCCACAATCTGAATAAACAAAGCAATAATTATCTCAAAATACTTTGAGATTATCCTACTAAGAGTCATACTGAATATCTGCATTACAGGGCTCTAAGTAATAAATTAATATTGTTGTAAGCCCTGATCTTCTTATTAAACTATAAAAATAATATACTTGGAGATAACTGTTTCAGAGTTACTACTGAGTTAGATTGTTTGCATCATATCCATATACCAATCCCCTCTGTCCTACACTCTACTTTTCTTCATTTGTTAATTTGCTTGATATTCCTAACTTCCATAATATTACAAGAAATACAAGTTTCCCAAGGAGAAATGCTAACCAATGTCACAAATAACCAACATTAAACATACAATCCAACACTGGCAGCATAATTGTTACAACTTCTTTTCTGTACTGATGATTTATGTATGATTTATCATTTAATACCTTAATATATTTAGTAACTCCCAGTACTGGTTACAGATTCTTATTTAATCAATGAAACTAATAACTTCCTAGAAAATTCTAAAGTAGACTTTTATTGGCTAGCTAGAGGCAAATTTTGAAATTGTAGGTTCTACAAACAATTTCTTAAATTATTAAAATAAACTCAGGGTCTAAAGATAGTTCAGTCAGCACAATACTTTTCTTGAAAACACAAGAATTTGAATTTGAGCCTCAGAATACACATAAAAATAAAATAAAATAAAATAAAATAAAATAAAATAAAATATGGGTGAGTGACATGATCTTTAAATCCAAGATCTGGGGAGGCAGAGACAGATGGATCTTTGGGGCATAAACTACAGCTTGTGAGAGACATTGTCCCAAACAAAATGGGGATGGCACTTGAGGAATGACACCTGAGGTTATTCTCTGGCATCCTTATGCATACACACATATGTGCCACCCATCTGTGTAAACATGAACATACACACACATACACACACACATATGTGCACATACACAAAATAAATGTAATTAGATCATACAAAAATAAAGGTATTAATATTATCAAAACTTATCGATTCTTTGTTGTTTCTATGCTATTTTTGTTGTTTTAAGATAATCTCCACAAGAGAGGAGGGGATGTTAATGCACTCATAAAACCTTCAACCCAAAATTTGTCTTGCCTACAAGATGTCCAGGGATAAAGATGGAGCAGAGATTGTGGGAACAACCAACCAATGACTGCCCCAACTTGAAACCCATTCTATGAGAGAGCCAAACAGATGACACTTTTAGTGATACTCTGCTGTACTTGCAAAACAGGAACCTAGCATATCTGTCTCCTCAAAGTCTTCATCGATCAGTGAATGGAAGCAGATGCAGAGACCCACAGCTGTGCATCAGGCAGAACTTGGGTAATCTTGTGGAAGAGTTGGGGATAGAAGTGAGCAAGTTGGAGGGGCCAAGGACACCACAAGAAGACCCACAAAGTCAACTACTTGGGACCATTGGGGCTCACAGAGACTTGTTAACTAACCAGGAACCATACAGGGTGTGGGCCTAGGCCCCTGACACACCATCAGAAAATGTACAGCTTGGAATTCATGTGGGTCCTCTAACAAGCAGAACTAGACTGTCTTGATCTCTGTTCCCTACTATTGGATCCCCTTCCCATCTACTTGGACTGCCTAGATGAACCTCATTTAAAGAGGATGTGTCTAGACCTGGTGGGACTAGATGTTCCCAGTTGGAGTGGCACCCAAAGGAGAGAAGAAGAGGAGAGGGCAATGAGGAGATGGGATGGGGTGGGGAGAGGGATGGAGGCTGTGAGATGGATGTAAAGTGAACTTTTAAAAGACAGAAGATAGATTAAAAACAAACATAAAAATAATAAAAGGTATTTTCATCTATTATACTAATATGATGGTATATTATTCTACATTCATTCCCAAGTTGATCAAGGAGGTAGCTTTAATTCATACATAAAAGTATTTATATAGAATTAAGAAGTGTGACAAATTAAATTGTTATTATTTTGTTAGTTATTTAGATTTATGAAAATGATCAATATTAATGATATATATAATTTCAAAATGTAACATTTCTATTATGAACAGCAAAAAGTGAAGCATTATTCTGAATTTAAAAACAATTTTTGATTAAAAATTTGATTGACATTATTAGTGATCAAGTAAATTTTCATCTCACCTATTTATGACTTCACTTTTTTGCTCATTAATTAGATCAAAAGCTCACTAAAATTCATGATATTACAGTCATTCATTATTAAGTATAGCTGGCTTCATTTGGACAAAATCAATGAAAATATTTCCACAGCATTGGTTGGGTATTAGGATTTACTGTAAATAATACTGTATATTTCACTATTATTTGTAAATTTTATGCTATACTTCCTTAGTAATAGTAGCATGTATATTTACCAGTTATCTACACATGCATGCATTCATGTGCGCGTGCATGCACACACACACACACACACACACACACACACACACACACACACACACACACACACACTGTGCATGCTATTTCCAGGTGTGTAATTCTTACACCACAACCAATACAACACTGATTTATATATTAACTCTTGATTTATTTTTTAATAAATGTATGTGTGTGTGTGTGTTGTGCAGTGGTATATGTATATGCATGAGCACTCACCTATGTAGATGACAGAAGTTGATGTCACTTCATTTTCTTTTTTGAGCCAAGGACTCTTAAATCACCTTGGAGCTCAACATTTTGACTATACTGACTGGCTGGCGAGTGAATTCCTAAGCCATCCTCCCAGTCTTTCACTCAGGTTTTATAATTCATATCATGTAATAAAAATAAACAAAATAAGGGACTGGAGAGATGGCTTAGTGGTTAAGAGCACTGACTGCTCTTCCAGAGGTCCTGAGTTCAAATCCCAGCACCCACATGGTGGCTCACAACCATCTGTAATGAGATCTGATGCCCTCTTCTGGAGTGTCTGAAGACAGCAACGGTGTACTTATATATAATAAATAAATAAATCTTAAAAAAATAAACAAAATATTTCTGCCATATAAAAACTGTTTGTATTTGTCACAAAATTAACAAGACTGCTTAAATTTCTTTTCTATAAGTGTGAAAATAGCCAAAACATGAAAGAAAAATGATATACATAATGATTTATAGATATGACCAACAATCATTTTTCTTTTGACTAAAGACTAAAGAATTGAAAAGTTAGAAAACTATATTAAAACTTAAAAGTAGACTTCTCCACAACTTCAATTCTTGGAGCTACAAAGCATTACCCATATCCACAAAGATTCCCCAACTAATCTTCCCTTGCATATGTATAGCTAAGGGTATAATGTTACACAATGTGCCAAACATACGTGGCTTTTAACCTCTGCTTTTTTGCTCATGTTTTATTTCTTTTTAATTTGGATGGTCCCATCTTACTTTTTGACGGGTCTTATTCACATATTATTCTACAAAATAGATTTAATTTAATAACATCTTCTCTAGGGATTTTTTTTTAATTTTATTTGACTGTTTTACTTGATTTTCTATCTCAAAAATAAATAGGTATAAATATATAGATATACAAAGATAAAAATATAGATACATAGGTATGTGTATGTTGTGTACATATTTTCACTACTCCAGGGAAATATTTTTTATAAGAGAGCAACATATCATAAGGAATCTCCAAACAAAATTTTAAGCCTGAAATTATGAGTGTGTGGTGATGTAGGTTTCATTTATATAATAGTATTTTACAGTAATAAAGCTATAGACAAATATAAACTATTAATAGTTTGCTTTTATTTTTGCCATTGTAGGTTTTACTATGGTTTGCTTCATTTCATCTTGATTCACACAATCTGATGCTCTTAGCAAACAATAGAGGATTTCATTGTCTGAAGTGAAGTAAAATGAATGCACAAAAAAAAAATAAATAAATAAGGAGCTAGCATTAAGGATAGGCACTAAACCCAGGAGGGTTCTTTAATCATCAATTGGGCAGTCTGAGAGTTATCTGCTAGAATTCTGAGGAAAAGACTGGCATGAGAATGTTAAAAGCAAGAAGAGAGTATGCTAGATCAATGGATCTCATTTTGTGAGTCACACCTTTCATAGTGGCCGCATATCAAATATCCTGCGGATCAGATATTTACATTACAATTCATAACAGTAGCAAAGTAACAGTTACAAAGTAGAAATTAAAATAATTTTATAGTTGTGGTAATAACCTCAATGTAAGAAACTGTTTTAAAGTGCTGCAGCACCTGAAAAGTTTTGAACCAGGGGCTGGGGATTTAGCTCAGTGGTAGAGCACTTGCCTAGCAAGCACAAGGCCCTGGGTTCGGTCCCCAGCTCCGAAAAAAAAGAAAAAAAAAGTTTTGAACCACTGCTGTAGATTATGTAGGGTAAATACCTTTATGTAACACTAACAAAAATGATAACAATTAAGGAGTAGGAGTATGAAGAAAGGAAGGTAAAATGGGAAAGGAAGTAAAGGTGGACAGAGAGAAATAGCAAATACAGCAAACATTTATTTAGTACCATGAGAAAAAACAATCCTAATGTTAATGATTTCATATCAGGCACTATCATCTACATTTGCAGATAAAGCTACATAAACTCTGAGACACAATTGCGTACAAGGTCACAGAACAGTAACTGTCATCTGGAATTTAAACACCTGTAGCTTGAGTCCAGGACATACATTCTAAAACTCCGTGCTGAATAATTTAGAGTCATAATGTATTTGATATTGCCACATACTAAACTAATTTCACATCCTTAATAGCATCCCTATATTAAAATTAGATAATGACAAAATAATAAGATAATTTCAAATAAAATGTGTGTACAACGTATTCTGGCAAAATTTCACTCGATGTTCCTAATATGTCATTTAGTTTTTTCCACGAGAAACTACCATAGACATTTAAGAGTAAGCAGTAATAGCAGGTTAAAGGTGACAAAATCCATAGAAGGTGTCAATCTCCCAGACATGTGACATTAAGACAAAGTGACCAAGCATGAAACTCTTCTTAAGATAGGCTATATGAAGATACTGGCCTTATTAACATTTTCTAATTGAACACTTACATATCTAAAGTACATGGGTGACCTAGAAATACAGTTTTAACCCTAAAACTTTGAATTACTGCATCTTATAAGTATGCTATACTAAGTTGATTGTCTTTAAATATTATTGCAATCTTCAAGACTCATATAATTGCTTTGGTTATTCATATTTAATGATTTTTTCTATTAAGTACAGTAGTAGAAATGGATTAAGCAACAACCTTTTGATGTGGTATATTCATGTTTATCAATCCCTCTATTTTTACTTGATATACATAGATGTGTGTCTGTGCTCACACATGCACACATGTGCATATGTGATGTGTGCACACACACACATGTATTTAATATAAGGTCATTTTAATGATAAAAGTTAACCAGTAAACATACAGTGCATACCAAAAATAGAGCCAAATTTTCCATGGCATAAAAAGGGCAAAATAGTATATGTTGTCCAGAAAACACTTAAACAATTTTGCATGCTATAATACCATAACATATTCCCTGCTGCCTCCTCCCTCCCCCTTCACACAAGCACACACACACATGCATGAACGAGTGGAAGGCCAAGCATGCAAGCATGTATGTATGCACACATATTACACAGACAGGTAGAATGTCTGTTCAGTACAGAAAAGAATCATTGAAATAATATTGCATGCTATAATTACATAACTCTGTCTCTCTGTGTCTCTCTCTGTGTCTCTGTCTCTCTCTCTCTCTCTCTCTCTCTCTCTCTCTCTCTGTCTCTCTGTGTCTCTCTCTCTAGGTCTCTCTCTCTCTCTCTCTCTCTCTCACACACACACACACACACACACACACACACACACACACACACACACACCCTTCCTTCCTTCCTTCCTCTCTGCCTTCCTTCTAAGCTGAGCAAACACTTACTTCTACTTGGGACAATTTAACTAATCTTAAACCTGAAGAATTAGCAATAGCATGGCCATGAATACTTCCATTGTAGGAATTCTTTCTGATAAAATAAATATTTGAAAAACACATTCACAAATGTACAATAAAATTAAAGGTCCACAGCATTTGAGATTAAGAAAAACCCTAGAAAGACATTCCTTAAAATAAGTTGCATTTAGTAAATGCTTATCACTTGGGAAGAACAGTCAGCATTTTGGCACTGCTCACTTTAACTAGAAGCCTTGCTGAAGTTTTTGTGCCCTCAGATGTTAATGAAACCCCTCCTTCTCTCTCTCCCACCCTCTTCTTCCTCCTCCCCTCTTATGCATACATACATATGCATCACACACACACAAACACACACACACACACACACACACACACACACACACACCGGAAAGAGGGGGGGAGAGGGAGGGATGGAGGAAGGGAGGAACTACTTAATCAGTACAGAAAAGAAGAAAGAGCACTATACTAAACTGCCACAACATACAAAATCCCAGGACTAAAATAGATGAGGTGCTAGAAGTTTTAGAGAGACAGGATTAACTAGTATTCATGCAACATGAACCACTTAGTCATCCAGATGTTTCCCTTATGGATATCTGACATACTGAAAAGATCCAATTTGACTCACATTTTTCCACATTATAAGCAGCTGTTAATAGTAAAGATCCTGAAACATCTTATTAGCTATATTTTAACCATGAAATTACAAAGCAAATTATATCCATATCATTATAATTAATCCTTTACATTGTAAAAAAATATTCTGCTTCACATAATAGACTTGCTTTTATAGTTGTCACCACTGCTTTCTTACCTGGTCTTCTCTGTGCATAGCTTGCTCTTCAATTTTACCCTAAAGGTGTGGGGAGGGGGGAAACAAGACAACTTATTAGGAAAGCAAACATAAGAATAAAAAATATAATTTTAAAAGATGTTAACAATAAAAATAGCATGAAATGTGGCAGTCTATTTCAGTTCTATTTCCATTATACATATATATTAATATTTTAGTACATGTAATCAGTGAAAACTGAGTCTATGCTCATATTCAATCAGCATTTTAAATATTAGCAATTTTATACTCAGAAAGAAAAGTTAAAATATTCTTAATTGACAAAATTTCCAGTCCCAGATTTTGACCTCTCTTTTGTTTAAGAGTTTACCACTCCTGCTCCTGAAATGCCATATCTATGTTTTAGTTCCCATTTCCATAGCTAGAGATAAAATTCACCTGAGTCTGGAGACTTGAACCTTTGATAATCTTATTTCTAAGAAAAGAAAACCATTATGATTGTGTTTCTGATCCAAATATAAGAAAAACTATTTGCAAGTAACAGGGAGCTTTGGGAGACTGACCATGTCATCTTATAGTTAGCAAGTAGTACGGAAAGAAGGGAATAGTAGGCATAGTCAAGCACATGTCTTGCTATTAATAGAATGACATTTCCAGCAGCTGTCCAAATAGTTCAAGTCCCCCATCACAACTGTAACTTACCTCAGAGTCTATAAAATTAACCAGCCATCAATTCTGGAATTTAAATAGCTATGAATCAATTTGGAAAAGTTTCTACTTTACAGGCTGTATAAGTAATAAATTACATAGTAAGATAATAATATATTTTCTTTGCTTTCAATACAATCTTTTACTTGGAGCCAGATTTTTATTCAAATACTTAGTCATGTATTCAAAACTTAGTTTTGGCTATCACACATCTTTGGTCTTTAAATTAGAATTTAATTTCTATTAATAGAACTAGAAAAGTTAGATTTAGATTAAAGGCCAAAATAAAGGGTGATTCCAACGTTATATAATGCTTTCAGAATTTTTTCTCGAACAATGTTAAAGACAAGAATAGGAAAATTAAGGGTTATCACAAAGATAAAAAGGTACTAAGACACAATAATAACATATGGAAATAAATAAACCAAGTACGTAAAATGTATATATGAAAATGTTACATTGAAATTGATCATTTTGTTTAACTATCATATATAACTTTTAAGAAGGAAGGAAGGAACAAAATGAAATTAAGTTGCTTTGGGAGAGAAGGCTTAAGTACTCAGAAGCAAACATATTAAATATTTGAATAAAAAATTCAAACATTTCAATATAATGACAAAGAATAAAAAGATTAATATGCAAAATGAGTAATGTTTTACAACACGACATTATTCATTACTGTAGTATCAAAGCACACATAGTAACACTATGTATGCTAAGTAATTTTATCAAATTGAGTTTCATCTGTAGTTACTTCTACCTACTACACCTAAAGATGTTTCACTCATTATAATGTTTGCATCTCAAAATTATTCATTCATTAAAAAATTGCTATGGGATACTCAGTAACTAAATAACATTAGGCTATATTTTCTATGAAATATTTTTGGAGCAATTGAAATCTAACTCCACTGTGCTTGGAAATTAAAAAGATCAAATGGCATTTCAATGAAAACTGCATATGACAGGAAAGGTTCAGAAGTTAAGATATGGAAAATACTTTTAACTGGGTTATTAGAAAATTTTCAAAGCTAAGCTAATAAGGTCAATTAACCAAAATGAAGTTAAATCTTAAGATCAAGTCAGCTACTAATCTTTTCTTCTGTCCACTTGCTGAGCAGTAAACCATCTGCTTTGCCATCATCTAAATCACATTGCATTCTTCTAAAATACTTAAAATTGCTAACCATTTGTCATAGCTACTTGGGAGTTAGGCAACGGAATATGTTTTAAAGAACATTGTGTAGTAATCTCCACATTTCACAGTGTTGAGTGGGAAAGAATAGACTCGGTATCAGAAAATACTTCTCTGATTTAACAGGAAATTTTTAGTGTGCTTTATCTTTATGGAATAGATCTACCATGAAAGTAAATGAAGAAAGTTTTTCATCCCTTTACCTAATAATTCAAGATGGGTAATACACCAAAATGTTTTTAAATGTCTATTGTTTTATTTAAAACTTCCAAATTTATGAGACATCATACAAAACTTGCTATTAGTGGCATGATAGAAGCAATGAATTATTCTATTTTTATATTTTCCAGAATTTTTCAACAATATAAAAATCTATACAAAACTAGTAACATATCTTATAATATTTTCTGTACTGTAAAGCAGGATAGAAATAACAAAAATGATGAATTTTGCCTCATATTTGAGCATTACTACATTTGTGGATAAGTACAGAAATGAATATAGAAATACATTAATAAACAATAATAGAAAATTCAACGATTTTCTATCACAATGTTGGTGTTTTAAAATATTATTTTCATCATTTCCTACATTTTTCTGGCATTGAGGAACATTTCTTATTGTTTATATGCCAAGAATTACTTTTATTAAAAACTTATGATCAATTAAGATTTTTGAAAAGGTTACACAAACTTTCTAATTCCAGTGATAGTAACTGTGGTGATACAGCGAGATATTTTATCCTACTTTTCCATTGGAGAAAAAGAAACTTTACTTCTAAGATAAGACCTTGTTATAGAGCCATATTCATATTTGTAATAATATTAGCATATACTTTTTGTAATTATTTTCAAAAGAATTAAAATTTAGTTACAAGTAATTATCATTAACTAAATAATATAAAACTGAAATGAAAACCCATTAATGCATATCTAAATAAATTTGCTGTGTTCCCATTGTCGAATGCATGTATACCCACCAACCTCACTTATCTATTCTTGGTTTTGATGCTGTTTTAGCCTAAGACTGTCCCTATCAATTAATGTAAATGGAAAACTCAGGGATTAAAGCGGCAAATTCAATAAAAACATATTTCCTATTTTATGCTTCAAAAGCAAAAACACTAAGTATTTCCTGATGACTTGTGATTAAATAGTGGAAAAGTGATTATACTACACTATGTATCACAAAATGTTCTTTATCTTTTTAAAAATAAATTACTTTTTAATCAGTATCTAAATGTTCACTAATATTTTTAATAAGTACTACTACTTTTTAAATTTTTTATACTTTTAAATTATAATTAGGTGGACATTTCCATGTGGGTATGTACAAGTGAGTGTGGGTAGCCCTGGAGGCCAGAAACATCTAACCTCCCTGGAACTGGAGTTACAGGCAGTTGTGAGCTGACTGATCTGGAAACTAGGAAGCAAACTTGGGTACTCTGCAAGAACATCACTAGCTTATAACCACTTAGATATCTCTCCAGAGATATCTAAGGGGTTTCAAGCCCCTTCAGCTCTTTCACTCTTTCTCTCTGATTCCTCAATGGGGTCCTGCCTTCAGTTCAGTGTGGTTTGCTGCTGATGTTCACTTGTATTTGGATATGGTCTGGCTGTGTCTCAGGAGAGATCTACATCTGGTTCCTGCCAGCCTGCACTTTCTTGTTTCATCCATCTTTCTTTAATTGGGTGGCTGTATATACATATGTGGGCAGGCTCTGAATGGTGTTCCTTCAGTCTCTGTTCTAAACTTGCCTTCCCTATCCCCCTCCTATGGACGTTTTGTTCTCTTTTAAGAAGGAGTAAATAATTCTGCAATTTGGTCATCCTTCTCTTGAGCTCATGTGGTCTGTAGACTGTATCTTCAGTAATTTGAGCTTTTGGGCTACCATACACTTACCAGTGAGCATACCATGTGTGCTTTTTCTGGTGATTGTTACTCTCACTCAGATGATATTTTCCAGTTCCAACCATTTGCCTACGAATTTCATAAAGTCATTGTTTTTGATAGCTGAGTAATATTCCATTGTGTAGATGTACCACATTTTCTGTATCCATTCCTCTGTTGAAGGGCATCTGGGTTCTTTCCAGCTTCTGGCTATTATAAATAAGGCTGCGATGAACATAGTGGAGCACGTGTCTTTTTTATATGTTGGGGCATCTTTTGGGTATATGCCCAGGAGAGGGATAGCTGGATCCTCAGGCAGTTTAATGTCCAATTTTCTGAGGAACCTCCAGACTGATTTCCAGAATGGTTGTACCAGTCTGCAATCCCACCAACAATGGAGGAGTGTTCCTCTTTCTCCACATCCTCGCCAGCATTTGCTATCACCTGAGTTTTTGATCTTAGCCATTCTCACTGGTGTGAGGTGAAATCTCAGGGTTGTTTTCATTTGCATTTCCCTTATGACTAAAGATGTTGAACATTTCTTTAGGTGTTTCTCAGCCATTCGGCATTCCTCAGCTGTGAATTCTTTGTTTAGCTCTGAATCCCATTTTTTAATAGGGTTATTTGTCTCCCTGCGGTCTAACTTCTTGAGTTCTTTGTATATTTTGGATATATAAGGATGTAGGATTGGTAAAGATCTTTTCCCAATCTGTTGCTCTACCCCTTTCTTAACAATTGTCCCTTCACTCCTATTCTTGTATTTTGTTTCTTGTTTTGGTTCATTCAAAAGATTTCTCACTCAAAAAATCTAAACCCCTCTTTATTTATTCATCAAGCAAACATATAGAAAGGTAACTAAGTTATAATTGTAAAATGGGCATGACAATATTAATCTCTTATATTTCTTTTTTGTAACTCAGTGTTTTAAAAACTCAGACTATCTCATAGTGTATCAGGCTATTTAACTCTGAATATACATATTTTATTGGATGGTTATCAGATAGTATCCAAGCTAGCCAAGATATAATATAGATTTTAAGACTTTCTTAAGCTGGAATGGATAACTAAATATTCTGTTTAACTGATATAGTGATGGACTGGGTGTTGAGTATATTATATGTTTTTATAAATTGTAGAATGGTAATAATTGTACTCAATTTATATATAAGTGAAAAGGACTTTTAACTGGACAAAAAGGGGGAAATGTTGTGGTTTGCCCTAGAGTTATCTGTATTTTGATGCTAATTCCACTGCCCCAAGGACAGGTACCTAGTCATGTACTCTGGAATCAAGTGACTTCACCAGAAACTTCTCCCCATTAAATTTGTAAAATACAGGTAAGGGGCAGGTACAAGATAGAAGGAGGCCTGTCACTGGAGGAGAAGGAAGGATGGGTGGGAGAGAAAATTGAAGGAAGAGGAGGAGACTGGAATGAAAAGGAAGGGAGATAGGAGGGAGAGAGAGAAGCTGTGGCAGGACAATGGAGGGGAACATAAAGATCCCGCTCTGTGTATTTAGAGGTTGTTATCAATGTTCTTAAGGGATGGATGGTACCGGACTTTGTATGTTTAAGTGGGCAATTATATCTTATCAACTGAATCTAAAAAAAAAACTCAGACTATACTATAAGACAAAACTTTGTATCTCAGGCCCTGCTACATAAATCCAAGCAGTATTCTTACAATGCTGCCTCAAAATCTGTAACGTTTTTTGATATTCTCCATTAACGTTGGCTACGAGAAAGCTTATTTACCGACTTAAGGTTTTCATTTACTATTAGTATATAGAAAAAAATCTTATCACTGAACCTGGTCTTCCACTCTCCAAAAACACAGAAATCATATCTTCCATATTTGTATAATTTTTCCTATCAGTGCAGTTTTATTTTATTGTCTGTGAGTTATTTAATATGTGCATATATTTATTCCATTTATCTACTTTCCAATTGACACTGAAGAAATTATGATGGATTTTTATCTCTTCAATATATGTCAAATAGCACAGCTATTTTTCATAATGGCTGATAAATTATCTCTCTCATTTTTTAGGTTTCACCCTTCCTTGTCAGTAAAAATCCCTAAGGTCTGGAGAAATGGTGCTTAGTTTTCTTTCTATTTTCATAACAAAATGCCATAATCGAAATCAACTTGGGGAAAAAAGGGTTAATTATTCTTCCAGGTTACAGTCCATCATAAATACAATCTAAGGCAGGAACCTGGATCCAAGAACTGAAGGAGGGACCACGGAGGAATGCTGATTACTGGCTTGCTCCCCATGGCTTATTCAGCCTTTCTTAATACAACTCAGGATCACATGCCCACCAGAACTACCACTGTAGGATGGAAATACCCTGAAGAGATGGGTCCTCCCATATCATTGCCAAAAGACCAATTTGATAGACACATTTTCTCAACTGAGTTTCTTCCAGAATAACTCTAGTCAGGCGCTTATTGATAGAAGAAAAATACAAACAAAAAAAAACAACAAAAACAAAATAAATCTCACTACTTGAGCCCCCCTGCAATCTAGAGGATATAACTTAGTTCCTTGCTCTAATCTGTAAGTAACCCACAACCACCTGTAACCTAATTCAGAGGGTATGAATTGTGGTGTCCATGAAGCTCAGGAATACAAATAGTATACACCTACACAGAGAGAAGTATACGCATCATTTAAAATAATAGTTAAAAATGAATTCCTAAGAAATCAATTGAAAAAACCTACACCATGATCTTTTCTATTCTTTTTTTGCACACATCCTCCTTGAACACTATCTTCTTTTTTTTTTATTTTCTTCTTGCTGTACAACTTCTGACTGTTTGGTTTTCTTTTTCTTTTTCTCCATCTTTATTAACTTGGGTATTTATTTACATTTCAATTGTTATTCCCTTTCCCAGTTTCTCCGCCAACATCCCCCTAACCTCTCCCCCTCTCCTTCTATATGGGTGTTCCCCTCCCCATCCTCCCCCCATTACCACCCTCCTCCCAACAATCACGTTCACTGGGGGTTCAGTCTTGGTAGGACCCAGGGCTTCCCCTTCCACTGGTGCCCTTACAAGGCTATTCATTGCCACCTGTGCAGTTGGAGCCCAGGGTCAGTCCATGTGTAGTCTTTGGGTAGTGGCTTAGTCCCTGGAAGCTCTGGTTGGTTGGCATTGTTGTTCATATGGGGTCTCGAGCCCCTTCAAGCTCTTCCAGTCCTTTCTATGATTCCTTCAACGGGGGTCCTGTTCTCAGTTCAGTGGTTTGCTGCTGGCATTGGCCTATGTATTTGACGTATTCTGGCTGTGTCTCTCAGGAGGGATCTACATCTGATTCCTGTCAGCCTGCACTTCTTTGCTTCATCCATCTTACCTAGTTTGGTGACTGTATATGTATGGGCCACATGTGGGGCAGGCTCTGAATGGGTGTTCCTTCTGCCTCTGTTTTAAACTTTGCCTCCCTATTCCCTGCCAAGGGTATT